>NW_027496710.1:0-190435 GCF_021521415.1 Bidens hawaiensis
TTGCATGTGCTTAGTTTCAATGTCCGTTGCCGGAGATTGCGATTTGTTCAACACGGTTCCTTTAGCCATGGGGAGAGCTCCTTTCTTGGAGTTGTCCATAGAGAAGCGTGCCATTACTTTGTCTATGTATGTACTTTGACTCAGCCCTAGAAGCCTCTTAGACCTATCTCGGTAGATCTTAATTCCTAGACTATAAGCAGCTTCACCAAGATCTTTCATTGCGAAACAAGATCCGAACCAGCTCTTAACTTCCTTAAGCATAGGGATATTGTTTCCAATGATCAGTATATCATCCACATACAGGATGAGGAATGATATACTGCTCCCTCTAGCCTTTCTGTAAACACAAGGCTCATCTTCATTTTTGATAAAACCAAACTCTTTGATTTTCTCATCAAAATGAAGATTCCAGCTGCGAGATGCCTGTTTAAGTCCATAAATGGACTTATTCAGTTTGCACACCCTGTTAGGATATTAGGATCGACAAAACCTTCAGGCTGAACCATATAGACATCTTCAGAAAGATGTCCATTAAGAAAAGCAGTTTTGACATCCATTTGCCATATCTCGTAGTCATAGACGCGGCTATGGCAAGTAATATCCTTATCGACTTAGTCATAGCAACGAGCGAGAAGGTTTTATTATAGTCAATACCCTGAGTTTGAGTAAAACCTTTCGCAAATGGCCGTGCTTTATAAGTCTGCACATTTCCATGCATGTCGGTTTTCTTCTTGAAAATCCACTTGCTCCCTACTACCCGACACTCGGGGGGTAGCTCAACCAAGTTCCAAACTTGATTGTCACACATAGATTGCATCTCGGCGTTCATGGCATCTTGCCATTTCTCATATTCCGGATCTAAGATAGTAGATTTGTAATTAGTAGGTTCGTCGCTTGACTCGGCTACTAAGAGGACCTCGGGACCATCTAGATGCCATAGGTATTTAGAGTTTGGTACGCGAGTCCTATTACTTCTGCGAACGCTTGTGTTCATGTCCGATGTATCAGCAACAACAACTTGTTGATCAGACGTTCCAACTTCCTCAGCGATAGTTTGTAGTTCTTGAATTTATTCAAGATCGACAATATTATCTCCAGTTCCTCGATCGAGAATTTCCTTCTCGAGAAAGTGGCCCTTCCTTTTGATAGAAATCACATTTGTATCAGGATGGAAGAAATAATATCCGCTTTGGTTATAGTATCTAACGAAGCAACTTTTACGCCGCGAGGATCGAGCTTATCGTCAGAATCACTAGTGACATAAGCATCACATCCCCATACTCTAAGGAAAGACAAATTGGGTTTTTCGCCCATGCCATATCTCATATGGGGTTTTGCATACCTTTTTAGTTGGAGCCAGATTGACAATGCGGGCGGCGGTCAAAAGGGCAAAGCTCCAAAAGGAGTGAGGCAAGTTAGTTCTATACATTATCGATCGGACCATGTTTAGCAAGGTTCGATTTCTCCTCTCGCTCACGCCATTGTGCTGGGGTGTGCCGGGTGGAGTGAGCTGTGAAACAATTCCATGCTCTTTCAGATGATGTATGAATTATGAGCTGAGATACTCTCCACCTCGATCTGATCGAAGCATTTTAATAGTTTTCCCGAGTTGGCTTTCCACTTAATTTTGAAACTCTTTGAACTTTTCAAATGTTTCATGCTTGTGTTTCATTAGATACACATAGGCATACCGACTGTAATCGTCAATAAAAGAAACTAAGTATCTTTCATGATTTCTATACATGGTTCTGAAGGGACCGCATACATCAGTATGTATGATTCACAACAGATCATTTGCTCATTCATTCTTATGAGTGAAGGAACCTTTGGCGAGTTTGCCAGCTAAGCAGGATTCGCAGTCATCAAAAGAGTCCGGTCCTGTGGATTCAAGAATCCCTTCGGATTGGAGTCTCTTAACTCGTGCCTTGCTTATGTGGCCAAGTCGGCAATGCCATAGAAATGTATCATTGATGCCAGATCTAATACGTTTAGAAAGATTATATACATTATTGTTTATTTGAACATCAACCTCATAAATACCATTTAAGGTTTAGCCTCAAAATAAAAGATATCATTCAAGTAGGCAGAAATAGCATTACTATTAAAAACGTACTTAAATCCTTGTTCAAATAATAAAGAAACTGAAATAATGTTTCAGGTCAAACCAGGTGCAAACAAACAGTTATCCAAAGTAACTACAAGGCCATACGGACAAGCAAAACGATATGTGCCGGTTGCAAGAACTGAGACTCTCTTCCCATCTCCAACGATGAGTTCCATGCTGCCTTGTTTCAGCTTCTTCCAGTTTTCAGGCTCCTACAAGACATTAACGATGTGGTAGCCACATCCGGTATCAAATATCCATGTGTTGCTAGAGACAGTGAAAAGTTTAATAACGTAAATAGAAATACCTTTAGAGGAGCTTTCACCATTGGTCCTCTGCCTTTTCATCTCAGCAAGGTAGTCGGGACAGTTACGTTTCCAGTGTCCCATTTTGTTGCACTTGTAGCACTGGCGCTCCTCAGGAGACGGCGGTGGTACCTTTGCAACACCTTTGTTAGTGTTGGTGGCAGACCTGGCAGCAACAGTAACCTTCTTCTTTCCTTTACCGTTATGACCCCGGTTTTTGGGTTTAGGCTTGACGACACCAGCAGATCGAACCATAAGAACTTGATTGGTTTTAGCGGGAATATTCATCTCTGCCGTCTTGAGCATTCCATGAAGCTCCGGCACTGTCTTCACCCAGCCATTCATATTGAAATTCATTACGAACTGGTCGTAAGAGCTAGGAAGAGAGTTCAGGATGAAATCCGCTGTCATTTCATCTGACATGAGATAATCAAGTTTCCTTAGTTGTTCGATGTACCCTTTCATCTTGACGACATGCGCACTAACAGGTGATCCCTGTTCCATTCTGCAACTGATGAGCTGCTTCATGGTGTCATAGCGTTCTTGACGGGCTTGTTTCTGAAAAAAACCCTTGAGTTGCTCAAGCATCTCATATGCACCAAAATCTTCCAAGCCTTTAGCAAACTCGTAAGACATGGTGGCTAGCATGATACAGGCGACTTCAGCAGAGTTGTCCATATGCTTGTCAAGAACCCTCCTGGCATCAGAAGTATTGTTTTCAGGCTCGGTTGGAACAGGTCCATCGAGAACATAGTGCTTCTTTGTCATCTTAAGAACAAGTCCCAAGTTGCGGTGCCACTCAAGAAAGTTGGTGCTATTCAACTTTTCTTTCTCAAGTATAGCCTTGAGGGTGAATGAGGAGTTATTATCAGTAGACATCTATTCAATTAAGCAAAAGTAAATTTTATTAGTATTTTCGATGTTTTAATCCTATTATTAATGACCCAATGACATTAGTAAATAGGAACTTGAGAATCTGGCTTCCAGTTACTCATGGCAGCTGTAGCACACAACATTAGTAAGTGGTTAGGCAGACAGACAACGATTGCCAATTGTGGATAGAGCACAACTCTCGTTTATGAGGCCTATTAAGACAACATTTTCCTAAGTAGATACGTTTAGCCTCATCTATGCCCACCTTAGTCTCCAGACAGCTGTAGCACGTAAAAAAAGAGTAAAGTAATAGTCGCCCTAGTATAGTCACTTGTGAAAGAGCCGGATGTGTCAACGAAACCTTTTCACCTTGAAGGGATATGCTAGAAATCAAGTGTGACATTTGTCAATTTCGGGTTATTTTATACTTGTATTCTTAATGTAAACCCGACCCGTTTTGTATCCCGAACCTTTCGATATTATCAAAATGATGAATTGTATGTTAAATATTTGTTTTATAGTTGTTGGATAAAAAAAACACCCTTTTCGGTTCTTAAAATTCCCCGAAAACGCTCAAAACGAACTCCAGGGACTAAAACTACCAAAATGGAGACTTGAATGACCCATTTGTAGTTTGTGCTTCTTGGGTCTATAACCAACCCATTTTCATGAAACACCCTTTATGAAAGACCCATTCAACTTACTCTATATATACACACCCATCTTCTTCATTTGTACTTGCTCATTTCTTCATTTCTCTCTCAAATTCTTGAATTCTAAGGTTGTTCTTCATAAGCTAATATTTCATTTTAACTAACTTCTCAACACTTAAAGCTTGATGTTACAACATATATATAATATACACTCCTTGTTTACCTTCGGTCTTTCATTTTTCCGGTCTCAGCCGGTTGAAATGTCGGACTAGTAAGGCAAGGTTACATGGAGGACTTTGTAGTCCTTGTTTATATATTTAACAAATCTAACCATATAACTTGTTATGCTTGCTTAAATTCTACATATTTTAGTTTATTTTTCATATTTGTCAAGTTCCATGGTATTGGGTATGTGGTAACCATCCTCGGTCTTATTCCGAGTCAAGGACCGAACCAAAAACCGAACTTTTGTTTAAAAGCATAATTGTTAACTTTTTGAATGTAAAACTTGAGTATTATTATTTATAAGTTATTTTACAAGTTCCATGGTAATTGGGTATGTGGTAACCATCCTCGGTCTTATTCCGAGTCAAGGACCGAACCAAAAACCGAACTTTTGTTTAAAAACTTTATTGTTAACTTTTTGAATGTAAAACTTGAGTATTATTATTTATAAGTTATTTTAAAAGTTCCATGGTAATTGGGTATGTGGTAACCATCCTCGGTCTTATTCCGAGTCAAGGACCGAACCAAAAACCGAACTTTTGTTTAAAAACTTTATTGTTAACTTTTTGAATGTAAAACTTGAGTATTATTATTTATAAGTTATTTTACAAGTTCCATGGTAATTGGGTATGTGGTAACCATCCTCGGTCTTATTCCGAGTCAATGACCGAACCAAAAACCGAACTAAACCGAGTTCACTCGCTTAAGACACACAAGTGTGTTTTTAGCCACCAAAACTCATATTTGTCTTTAAGATTATATTTTAAATCAATTTTAGTTAATTTCTAAACATACTTGGCATGTCGGTAACCAACTTGATCTTATAACAGGTTCAAAACCAATAAGGTCGTATATTCGCTTAACGAACGTTAAGGTTCTTCACAATAGAACTACATACGTGGTTAAGTCTATTTTGATTTTATTGAGTTATCTCATAACATTTATTATTTTGGGAAGTTAACTGTGAGCTTGGTCAATTATCAAGTCTCGAACCGACAAACCCGAACACTCGTTTAAACCTCGTTTTGAGTATTCTTATAACCAAGGGTTTTGCAATATCGCATTTTAACCCACATTATTACTTAACATAGGTTGAGTAAAAAAAAACTAATGAATAGAATACCGAGACCCGGTTTCGAGTAAACTTATTTTACAAAACTCGTTTCTTTAATTTCTCAAATATTTACATTTTAAACCCTAAACTTTATTTATTTACTTTATTTGTCATGTATTTTATTTTAAACCCTTCCAAGACTACCTACTAACACAAGACCCGTTTAATATAGGTCTTGCTCGTTAAACCGATCTCTCCGATTATTCACGACACTATCTTTCAAGTTACTTGTTAATGTGAGTACCTTTTTCATCCCCCGTTTTCCATCTTTCATTTTGGGGGTGGCATTGCATACTTATTCAAATTCAAATGATTTATACTTGAGTCTTAAACCACAACACGTATTGTATATCTTTGCTTAAATAAATGCTCGATTTGGTGTTATATGCTTTACATGATTATGTGCAAATTCTTGAATGCTAAGGCGGGTAGCCTCTTGAATGCTAAGGCGGGTAGCCTCATCAAAGTATGATCATACGTTAATTCCGAGTATATATGGTATCCCCATATAGAAAGGTGTCGTCAATGTATTCTTATTGACGATTTTATTATTGTCGTCGATGTATTCTATTGACGGTTTTATTATCTAAATTGTTGCTATTATTTATTGTTTTCATATACTAGTTGTGGATTTCATACTATATACTTATTGTCCAAAACTATGAAAATTGCTCACCAACCTTCGTGTTGAAAAACTCTATTTTATGCAATGTTACAGGTTTGATGTTAGCTTGATTGGATTACTTGAAGAAACTTATTATCTTGGCTTTAGGATATTAGAAAATAAAAGAACAAGTTATTTGTTTATCTATCTATTTGGCATTTTGTATGAACAATTGTTGTGTTATTTATGATGATATGGATTTAAATGAGTTGTTTAAATATTGTAACTTTATAGTGTCATTGTGCAATGAGCAATCATGTCGCGCCTCGATGTTTCCGTCTTCATTGGTCGGGGTGTGACATCAAGTGCGGTGCTGTAGCTCCAAACACTTGAAGTTTCGCAGTGTGCCTCAAGTGTGACTTATAGTAGGATGGCATAGACTATTGATTTATTAATTTTAAATATTACCGAATAGAGTAAAAGTCCAGTTTTACTTTATTGATCGAGACAACTTGATGAACCATTTCATCTCTCAGGACACTTAGTTTTGTATGACCTATTAAAACTAAGTTTGTCATGATAATACCAACCAATTTTAAGTTAATAGTTTTACTTATTAAGTTATTAGTTATGGAAAATTAAATTTAGTTTAATTTTGCAAAACTTGATTGGTTAATTTATTTTAATATATTTGGTATTAGGTTGGTGTATTATAATCCTATTATAATCAAGCAAGCAACCAAAATAGCAAACAGAATATGTAAATCTTAAATGGCCATGATTAGTGATTGATCTTGCTAGAGCCTATTAGCAAGATCAATCGGGTCAATGGGTCACAACACAAAACAACCACAAGAATGGACTCTTGGTGCATCCCGTCATCTTTGGTAACTCCCACTGACTTCAAGAACTCCATGAGCTAGTCCTCGTCCTCGGTTTTCTTCGGGTCTTCTTCATTACAAAATTACACTAATACAAGTAATGAAAAACTAAACCTTATCTATTACAATTTTGAACCATCAAGGTGGACAAAAACCATAAAATAAAACCGAAAACTAAATACAACTTTTGAGCCATCCATATGGCCAAAATAAAATCATTCAACCAAACAAACAAGGTCGGGCCAGATTTACATATTCAACGAAAAATAAGTCGAACAATATTTTGGTCAAATTAAATAAATAAAATTTTGACCAAACTAAAATTGCCCTAATATTTTATCTAGATCATAAACGTCAACTCCATTGAAGTTTATGATGTAGAACCAGTGAAAATACCGGATTCGACTCGTATGTTGTAACCAAGGCTTTGATACCACTGTTGGGTTTCAGTGGTGATCAGTTGAAATTTAGTTTATTAAATCCGGTTCAATAAACGTGGCAAATAATAATTAATCACATTAATTAATAATTATACGCAGCGGAATATATATATATAATTAATCAGCACCGAAAACTAAACCCGACAGGATCCGGTTACAGACAGTACGAGTACGAGTCAAAACATTAAATATATAAACTAACAATATATTTAAGTTTACCTCGGTTAATAAATAACCGGTTGAGACACCGAAGGCTAACGAACCGAGCTAGGTGACACAACGAGATCCAACGACCAATCAGTGGCGGTGCACGACGGCAACGACAGCGGCGGCAGCTGTGAGCGGCGACGGCTGGCGTCGGTGGCTGGACAACGCCGGTGGTGCAAGTTGGCCGGCGATGGGGTGGAGGAAGAAAAGAGATTGTTTGATTAGGTTAGGGTTAAGGTTATGTCCATAACATCATGTGTTTATATAAACTATAATTAGGTTTAACCAACTTAGTTAGTTATAAACCTAATGGGCCAACAAGTCCACTTCTTGCTCCAAAGCCCGCTCCATGTAATTTCATCTCGTTAAAGTATCTAACCCGGTTAACTAACTTAAGCGGGTCATGGCACTTCTTTTTTGAAGGAAGCTAATAAACTACCAGATAGACTTCAACTAAGGAACAATACTTGGATTACGACTTGGTACGAAAGCCATAAGAAGTAAATGGTTTTTCAAATATAAAACAAGAATCGATTACACATTTGTAAATGTTAAAGCTCTATTAGTAGTCTTAGCAGTCAAATGTTTAACTCGTAGGCTACTTTGACACACACAATCCTATATTATGAACCGCGACCTTTAGAATCTTGATTTCCTTCACCTCTAGTCATAAACTTGTGATTCGCCAAATGAATGCCTAAGACAAGATTCTTGTCTAATGACTTCGAGTAGGATGTATATACGGAATAACCCGAAAGTTTCATAAACAAGTATAGAATAAGGTTTGTAAACTTATTAAATCGTGTATGTCTTAAACAGACTTTTAAAGAATAATACTAAAAGTTTGATCAAAGTATGCTACCTAAAGGCTACACTTTTACCACATTAACCAACTGGACAAATGTGTATATAGTAATGAGACATGAGCTATGAGTCTCTTACCTTATGTTCATAGGCATGATCTTTCTCTTGAAACGGTATATACACAGATTAAGCTGGCCCACTCCTCAACACCTTGTTAACCAAAAAGGGTGTGCTAACCCATGGCGCCAAATGAGGGAGGTTAAGAGGGCTAAATCAGATGGGGTCTACCTTCAATGCACTAATAATTTTCTTTTTCTTTTTGTTAAACCTCGAGTTAACTCACCACGCATAATTAAAGGCTTGGTTGGTTAATAGATTCATGCATACGTAACAATGACGTGACGTTTTAATAAGAGGCCTCTAGCCCACACCACATAGCGTTAGAAAAATAATACTAATTTGGTCATTTTCTTAAATTTTACCAGTATTTATTTGATTGGGTTCTTTGTTAAACTACCTATTGTGGTAGGCGAGTGAGGCCGCAGGCGAGTGTGGCGCGGCCACATCAGTTTTGAACACCACAACACCCCCCGGCGCAAGCGGTGGCACGATGGCCTCCCCACTAGCGCCATCAAGGGCAAAAAAGGTGAAGGTTTGGTTATTTATGGCTCGCTAACAGAGACTTTATCTGAAAACTAATCATCAAACACGATTTGACATAATATTAGAAGATGAATTCGGTGCAACAAATATTCCTACCGGTTTTATCTTTTGTGACAAATAATATTTCTCTCATTAATTAATAAATTTGACCTTACAGGTTTCCCTGTAAAAGCGGAAGGAAGAAGGTGATATAGCAAAAACTGATCCTAAAACCGTTTTCCGTTATCCATAACCGCTACCTATCATTGTCACCAACCACCACCGTTCCGTTACCGCCATTGGCCGCAGCTTCCAATTGGATCTACAAATCAAATAAACAGGATCAAAACTGATACCGAGCATTTATCGATCTATGTGAGTGATCCGATCTCTAATCTACCACATTCATTCGTAATGCTCGCGTTTCGGTAAAAATCCGTCAGATATCTCGTTTTCGCTTCGTTATTTTGCTGATTTTGAGTTTATGCTAACATATAATCAATGCACTGTATATATCCTGTATCTCACATTACTGTTGCCAGTTAGTATATAGATGCACTCATCGTAAGAGGTGAATAAAGTGATTTAAGCGTGAGATTTTGTTACCGGAGTTGAAATTATCTTATCTTGAGCCCTAGGTTTTAGTTGCTTCATTTAGTTTTAAAAATGCAATTTCTGACCAGTTGGATGCTGCTACTGTATCAAATTTTTCGAAAACCTAAGTAATTATAATTGATATTAATGGATATAGATATGTTAAGAGCTTAAATGAGGTAATCATGCATCTGCTATTTACTGTTTTAGATCATGAATAATATGCTCATTTTAGCGGATTCACTCATCGTAAACGGAGAACGTAGTGCGTTGTGAGTGAGTTTTTGTTACCGGAGCTGAAATTATGGCCGGTTGAATGCTGCTGTTGTATCAATTTCTTTGACAAATCTAATTCTGTAACCTAATAATTCGAATTATGTTTCCAGGTAATAATGTAGTGGATAACAGTAATAATAATTGATATTAATGTATATAGTATTTTCTGTTGTTTTTCTTCCGGATTACAATTTTCATGCATCAACTGTTTTACTTTCTGAATAATTCATATTATTTGTGGGCTTTTATCACGTACAGAATGGCTTCAGAATCTAATTCATCATCTCAACCTCCAACTGAAGTTAGTGATGTTAAATCTTCTGCATCCACGGTCACTAACCAAACCAACAGTCATACAAGTGCTTCCTCTTCTGTTGAATCTACACCAATTGTATCATCTTCAGATGAAGTACCAAATTTCCCCAAACCTACAATGCCAGAACAGAATAATTTGCAGGCTGGGAACACTGGAAAGTGGGCCATTGCAAGAATTGCCAGTGGATTCGGTTTGCAGTTGTCTCAAAAAACCTCTGGATCAAATGAAAATGCGGGTCGTGTGTCTCCTAATTCTCCATCAGCTGTTCTTCAGTCAGTTGGAAAAGGTTTAGTTGACACGTCTTTGGGTGCAGTGAAAGCCGTGCAAGTTAGGGCTCGCCACATGGTCTCCCAAAATAAACGAAGATATCAGGTTGCTCCAATTTAACCATGCTATGTTCGTGTTCTTCATTTTAACTTTAACCGAATAAACGATCGAAGACGAACAATTAAACGAGCGGGGTTTTCTTGTTCGTGTTTGTTTATGTCCGTTCGTTAATAGTGTAAACAAACGTTCATGAACCTCAAGAAACGTACATAACCGAATATAGATGAACGAACATAGCTAAGCGAACACCAATTAGAAGTAAACATGACCATAAATATCTTGGGACTAAAGATTTTTTAGAACTAATGAACCTAAAAGATATAGATGACTATGTAGATAAATGAACTTTACCAAACATAAACTAACGAACATAGATGTGCATAAGTGAGCGAAGATAAACGAACATAAATGAAAAAACATTCACGAACAAGACGTGTTCATGTTCGTTCATTTGTTATATAAAGAACATAAGCGAGCTTCCCGTCGAACGGTTCCGAACGCTTCCCTGAACGTTCGGTTACTTTACAGGCGTACTGAAATATATTAAATGTATTAAACATATTATGCTACTAAATATTAGTCCCATAATTTTCTTTTGTTTATCAAGATGTTACTGATCAAGTTAAATGTAGAACATTATTATGTTATTTCTGATTGCAGGAAGGAGGGTTTGACTTGGATTTGACTTATATCAATGATAATATTATTGCTATGGGATTTCCTGCTGGTGATCTGAGTTCCGGCCTTTTTGGATATTTTGAGGTAAGCATCGTTAAGCTCATCAACAAATTTAAACGATTAAGTTTGGTTACCATCTTGTCTTTCTAATGAATGTCTTAAAGCTACAATGCAGGGATTCTATAGAAATCATATGGAAGAAGTGATCAAGTTTCTTGAAACTCATCATAAGGTAATCTTTTCATTCGAGTATTAATATCATGAATAGTATCATTAATTAATAATTATTCATAGAGTTAACTACATAAATGATCCATAGTTTGACAAAAAGAATAAGTTTAGGGTCTAACTTTGAAAAGCAACAAGTTTGGTATCTGTGGTTTTCATTTTATAACAAAAATAATGAGTTTAGGATCTCACGTAAAAGCTCCAACATGTTACAAATTGAAAATACACAGATGGCAAACGTGTTACTCTCCAAAGTCAGACCCCAAACATGTTATTTTGCCAAACCACAGGGACCTTTTATTTAACCAACTGTCGTTCATATCTAATTTCTCTCTGCAGGATAGATACAAAGTGTATAATCTTTGTTCAGAAAGACTGTATGATGCTTCACTCTTTGCAGGAAAGGTATACAACAAATGATCGTCACACAATAACCAAATCTAATCATCTATTCAAAATATTATTGAAAAAGTCATAAGTTTGACTGCAAGTTGCGTGTTTCCCATTTAACGATCATAATTGTCCACCGATTAACCTAATACCATCATTCTGTCAAAGTGCATATTCATGGTTAAAGGATGATATTCTTAATGTGGTGGTTGTTCACTGTAAAGCTGGTAAAGCAAGGACTGGTTTGATGATTTGTAGCCTTCTTTTGTTTTTAAAAGTATGTTTTTGTTACCATCATATATGTTTAATGACTTTAATAGATGTGATTGTCGTTTTGATACTTATATAATAATATTTTGCAGTTTTTCCCGACAGTGAATGAGTGTATTGAGTATTATAACCAAAGAAGATGTGTAGATGGGAAGGGATTAATACTTCCAAGCCAAATTGTCGGTTATCTACTTCAACCAAACTCTTATCTTGCGTAAACGTTTAATTTCACGAGATGTTAACTAATTAGCGGTATTTTATTTTCTAGAGGTATGTGAAATACTTTGAGCGCATCTTGGCAGATTTCAATGGTGAAAGTCCACCTGGTCGGAGGTAAATTGCTGACTTTTGTGTAGGCCTGTCAACAAGCACGAAGAGGGTTTTCTTGTCCGTGCTCGTTCCTTAAGAATATGAATGTGTTTGTGTTTGTGTTTGTTTATTTTCGTTCTTTACCAGTATAAACAAATGATTCATGAGTGTAAACAATTGAACTAAAACCAATTAAAAGTAAATGTGGACAGCAATGTATTGGGCCTAAGAATTAATTAAAACTAGACTAAATTGTGAATAGCCCAAAGAATTTAAACAAGTATATTAACAAGCGTAAACAAAAAAATTGAAACAAACATAAGTGAACGAACAAGACATGTGTTCATGTATGTTCAAATTTTGTTTATGTTCGTTCGTTTATTATATAAATGAACTTCTTGCTGAATGGTTCACTGGAATTTCGATTATATACGTTTTTGCCTACTTTGAAAAGGCTGTAAATAGTTAATTTGCTAACTAGAATAAGAAAAACTATATTATTACAATAACAATCTGAGTATTTCAGTAGAGCCATTTCAAAGCAATACATTAAAAAATTGCCTTCGAGTGACTTTCAACCTGTTTGACCTATTAACTTTTTAGCTATAATTCAAGTTGACCCATTTCAAAAGTAAACAGGTTTATCACCTTGTGATTCAATAGGCGTTAAAGTTGATAACTTAATATTTCAGGTGCATGCTGAGGGGATTCCGGCTTCATGAGTGCCCTTATTGGGTCAGACCAGTAATTACCATATCTGATCATAACGGGATTCTATTTACAACAAAAAGGCATCCAAAAACGAAGAATTTGATGGTAATTATTTATGCATGTTAACTGCTTTTTTGAGCCCGCTAAAAAAATGCAACCAATTTTGCAGCCTGAAGATTTTTGGATTCGCGCACCGACAAAAAGGGTTGTGGTTTTCGCTCTACCCGGGGAGCGTGGTCTGACCGAGTTAGCCGGAGACTTCAAGATCCAATTTCATGATCGCCAAGGGGATTTTTACTGGTCAGTAAATAACTTGTTAATTATCTTGTTGACTCGATTCATTTGTTTTCTAATGGCTAATATTCTTTTGTCTTCAGTTGGCTAAACACAACAATGATGGAAAACAGAGTAATTTTAAATGGTTCTGATTTTGATGATTTTGACAAGGTATGTGTAACACATGGTTCAAACTCATGATAAAATGAAAATATTGTAATGTTATTAACAAACACCAAATAACTGTCATTTCAGAGAAAACTGCCCGTTCCGGGATTCAAAGTTGAAATAGTGATGATCGATTATGACGGCACAACTCCCGATAAGTACAAAGCTAATGAAAAACCTAGTTTAAGCTCCAATGATCGTTCGCCATCTAACAAAGACTCAAGACGAAACAAAGATTCAAACAGCCAAGAAAATGACAAATGTGTTTTCTGACAGTGACGACGAAGACAAACCCAAACCCAAACCTGTCTCTACAAAACCAAGCTCAAGTAAAGTTACCCCGGAACCGCCAGTCCACACACCACCAACACCACAACAATCGGATGTTACAACTTAAGGAAAAACACCAAACAGCTTTCCTTAAACAGCACGCAGCAAACAACATCAGATAACAAACAAGTCGAAAAAACAACACCGAATTTGCCTAACTTGAACTCTGGTGATATTAAGGCCATGCTGCTGATGCTTCTGTTTTCTCCTTTGGAGATGATGAAGATTATGGAAGTGAGTGACTTTTACTTTCCTATTGTTTCCTTTTTGTGGACTTTAAACTTTGTTTCAAAATTGAAGAATTAAAATAAATAGTTTGGCAAATGTTACACACTCACTAGGAGCATATTAAAATCTAAAACAGGAAAACTATAATCTCAACTGAAAAGTCTTCAAACACCAGATTGCTTTCTTGCTTGAGCAACAATGATCTTGTTTAACATTGTTATTTCTTGATCACGCTCGTGTAACTGCTTCTTCAAGGTTTCAATCTCGTTCAAATAACTGTCACACATGTTACACTCAGCCGTCTCTAACTTCTTGACTTGAGTTGGAGTCTCGTCTTCGGCTGACCTCTTAGTTGATGCCACTTGGACATTACTATCATCTTCACCATCCAAGGCCATCTTCCGAACATACACATTACCAGATGCACCTGAACGCAATTTGAATGAAACTAACTTCTGCGAACGCCCTGATGAATCCTGTTTACAAAAGCGAGCTAAATGTTAAAAACAAAAGTTAAATAACTTTGTCGAAGTTAGAGCAGGTTTAACATATGCGTACTTTAACTTGGTCACCAGCAAGACTCTCAAAAGCTTTATCAGCATCTTGTTTACTCTCAAAAACCAAGAAAGCTGAATACTTGTCTCCACCTCTCCTATTTGGCTGCAAGCAAGTTGACCACGTCATCGATAATCAATACCGGAATCAAATCAACCAATCCGGAATCAAATCAACCAATCAACTAACCTTTAATTCGATGCTGAATTCACAAGGAATAATCTCAACTAACTTCTCTTTAGAGATGTCTATTGGTATGCGATGACAAAGTAACTTCATTGCATTGGCTTCATGCACCTAAAATAACAATTCCAAGTTTTGCTCAACAAAATGGAATATAAATTTGACCAAACATCGCAAAAATAGTTTAAAAACCTCACCTCATTTTGAAGAGAGAGTATAGAGTTAATGTTATCAGCTACCCCGTCTAATTTAGCAACAACAAGTTTCATTGCGAATCGAGCATCATCCAAACAATCATGTGTATCACCTTCAACTCGAACTTCTTGCCCTGACACCATCTGCCAAATAATAAAACAATATCATCAAACAGTTAAAAATAGAAAATGGTAACTTAAAAAGGATTTACAGTTTGCAAGTTTAAAGATATGAAACTTACCTTGCACAAATTATTTAAAGATATTCTCCTGATATTGGAACCACTCCAATACTTGAAAATAAGAGATGTGTCAATTACTCATGAGTGATCTATCTTGAGTGCTGCAACAAGGGGCAAAATGGTCATTTTAAACAATGTTTTGTCATATAATTTAGAGTTTTCTACAAATAATTAATTAATTAATTTTCAAAAATGAACCTAGTTACCTTTCAGATCACTATTCAAACTGTGGCCGGCCAATATGGTCCCTTTCGATAGCAATTTCTTCATAATTACCTATTAAAAAAATGTGTCAATTTAAAAACAATAAGTAGAGGGTGAGCAGTGATCAAGTTCATTAAATATTTTCACCTGTATGTCTTGTAACGTATTAGTAACATTTTCCAAGTCTTCAGCACAAATTCCGGTTATGTGGGTTCTATAATCAACAACCTCTTTATCAGGTTTAACAAGTTCATCAAGTACGGTCTGCAAAAAGTCAAAACAAATTTAGGAGCAATTTAATTTTTAAAACTCTAAAAACTAGTGACACGTAAAAATACCTTTAAATCACGATCCACAACACAAACCCTAACCAACGCATCTGTGCCATCATCACAAAGTACCATCTCACAATCAACCGCAAGTATTGTGTTACATCTCGCTTCTTTCAACTTTTTTTTATTCTTTATAACCACCCACCCCTGCAACAGTTCAAAATTTATATTTATTTAATTTTGATAATTAACAAAAGATAGCACAAAGTTCAGATTATATATATAGTTAAATAGTTATATCTATATACCTCCTCATGTGATGGTAATAGATAATCTAATGCATAGTGTGGATGAGAAACTGTCTTGTGAACCAGCTCCTGCATTTGGCACATGCAACACAATTAACAATTTGAGCTATGAATAATGCGGATTTAATATTATTCTATGAATATAACAAAAAACAAATAAAAAATTTAAGTCTAAAAGATAAACAAAGACTACAACTAAAATTATCAAAAAGCAAAGAGCATACTAACAATACAAAACTATACATTAATCATCATGTTAATTGCATAACTATCAACATTAACTTTCAAAAAAAAACAAGGGGAGCAAAGGATATTGACAAGCTTAAACGAGCCCGGGCCCGAGCTCACGTCTAAAAGTAAGCTTGTTTAATGAACGAGCTTGAGCCCAAGCTTCACTTATCGAGCTCAAACGTGCTCACGAGCCTTTCATTTAGACAACTTTTATAATATATACAATAAGTTCTTGTTAAGGTATCTATTGTTATATATGAAATTATAATTGAAAAAAATATAAAAAATATAATTGCAAATTTATAAAGATTATTTAATAAACAGTAAACTAGCCGAGCTCAAGCATGAAAAACTAGAGTTAAACAAGCCAAGCTCGAGCCTAGTCGAGCTCGACCCGTTTACGCTAACCGTTAACCAAAAAACAAAACAAATGAATAAAAACAAACCTGTTCGGGCGATATTTTATCGGTACTCTTCTCGATAACCTCAGCAGAGTCACGCATTTCAACCATCTTAGCAAAAAACTGAAACAAAACATACAATTAACACATTAATCTCAAATATATCAAATACAAAACAATATTCAACAGCTTACCTTCAAATCACCATCATTAGCAAATGTTTTCAAGAAGGCAATCAAAGCATCGGGTGACCGCTTCGCTGGATCACTCAAACTCTTGCCCAATTTCTTATCGTAAACGTTCAAAAACTCCTTCCAATCGCCGTTACTGCCTTTCATCCCACGCTTTTGTGACATCTTCACGATGTCAACGAGAACCTGAACATATTCGAATAAACCCGTAAACCCAACTGGGTTGCGATTAGACAAGACATAAATAGAGTTAAAGTTGAGAAATTGACCTCTTTTGGGGCTGTTTCTATCTTCTCCATCGCCGCTGCTGCTCCGCTATGAGAATACGAGGGTTTTTGGTTTCTATGGATTGATGGGTGTATGGGGTTATTATGAGGGTTTATAGATACTTTTGTTGGGCTAGTCCAATGGGCTTCCTTTCTTTTAATTAATTTGTTAAAACTAGAGGTGAAAAAAACAGGGTTTTTTTATATCCGGGTTTTTACTGCCCAAACATATATCTGACCCTACCTATAGGGCAAGAATAGGGTATGTATTTCAGTATCAAAACATGTATTTGGAACTGGACCCGATTTGTAAAATCTAATATCCAAAAACTGAAACCGTGTTTTTCCAATTCCCGAAAGCGAGTTTATCAAATTCTCGATCCATATCCGAAAAAGCACCACCGAAAAGTAACCCAAAAAAGTGCAACCCCTTAAAAAACACCATTTGTACCCGAAAAATACCTGAAAATAGGGTATTCAAATACCCAATTTTAGAATACTCGGTTCTCTACCCGACCCGAACTCGATGCATAGGTATGGTTTTTAGAGACAATACTTGGACCCGATCCCGACCCGTGCATTGCCAATAATCGATTTTCCAATACCCGGTCATACCCGACCCTGGTTTCATGCACGGAACCAGGTATTAGAAAAGCCTGATTGGCTGATTTGTTTTATCAAGCCTAAAATAGGGGTGTTCACGGATTGGTTTAAAACTGTGAAACCGCCCAACAAGTCATTAGTTTGGTTTCACAATCGCTTTTTTTTTCACAACCATTTCATCGGTCGGTTTCAAAAGTTTCAAACCATAGTAAACGGTTTGGTTTACGATTTGTAAGCAAAACCAGACCATACCGTAAAAGTTTAATATGTTTTAATTTTTGTATATATGTTATATTACGTATGTATATATATATGTAGTGTTTTAACTAAATGACAACTGAGCCAAATGTTAGAAAAGGTTTGTGCATTATAAGACCAGTTTAATTGGAGTTTAAGCCCATGAGTTCCTAATGAGGCATTGTTCATTAGTTTGTTGGATGTAAGAATATGACATTTGTTACTTTAAGGTTATTATTTATATCTATACATTATAGATTTTTTTTAATTTTAGTCAATTATTTAGATCTTACAATTATATGAATATATGAATTTAACTAGTTTGAGTCACTATGTTAGAGGGTTTATTTAGATTTTTGTTTTAATCGTTTTGCTATTTTATATTTCGTAATGATTTTATTTTATTTTTCAACATAGTTATTGTTTTGATTTAATATGTATATATTAGCTTGTTACGTTCATTATATTTATTAACATTTAGGCTCTTTCAATTGTGATGTGTAGGTTTTTTAGATTTTTAACGAATGAACACGAACATGTTGATTTTTTTTAACGAACAAACATGAATACGAATATTTGTCTTGTGAAAATGGGTGGTTGATGTAGGTGGCAATGGTCGTTGATGATGGCTGATGGTAATCGGAAGTTAACCGGTGATGGAGAGAATAGGCCGACGCCGAAGAATATGCAAAGGAGAGAAATTACGTTATGGTTTTATGATAAAAGGATTTCACAAATAAACCCATGTGAGGCTATATTTAGGAAGCTTATATATTAGATAGTATTTCTATGTTACTTTACGTTTTGTTAAGCTTTCGTTTAATCAATGTATGGGCACGAGGCCCTTTTGGTTGTAGCAAGCCCATAATAGAAAACGCTAAAAGGAATGAGTTCCATATTAAAGGGACACTACTCACCCATTCCTCCTACATCTTGGACATTTTCACCTACAAGTTATTTTCATCTTTTATTTCTTTTTGCTTTGGTTTACAAGACTCAATGCGAGATCCGAGTGTTGTTGGTGGTAATAACATCAATTGTAAATGACTTGATAAGCTCGACACTTGATTATGAATTTGATTTGAAAGACTTGTGTGATTTGCGCGGACTCCTTCGTAAGGTCATGCCTTATGGATAATGTAGTGTGCTGAGCTGAGTCGAGTTCAAGCTTGCCTAAGCTCGAGCTTGAGTCACTTAACGTCCAAGAGCTAGAGCTATGAACTAAAAAGAGTAGCAATCATGGTCCAAGTATTCACTAGCGTGTTGTTTACCCTTTTCACCCTAGGAGTTCGTTAGTTGAATTGTCACAATATGAGCATGGACATAATTTACTTACAACGACTGATCTTGAAACCAAATGTGCACACCCTGCATGTGCACGTTTGAGTTGGAATAAATCAAGACTAAAAAGCGACCCCGACATAAGCTTACCATACTTGCTAACACCTTATAAATCACTCATCAATTTGTTCACCCGTTTATGTGGCACAAGTTGTACTTGTTTTCTCATTTTATGTTTTATATCAAACTAACTGCTTTGAGCATGCATTCATGTAAATTATATTTTGGACATATCTTAGCTCGTTGCAAAACTCTTAACAAAGATGAGCAAACCCATAAATTATCAAGTAAATAACTTGTATGTATAAATATGATTATTTGTGTCAAAAGTTAGTTACAACATATTCTCAATTAATTTTTTCAACCGCCTCCACATGAAAGTAGATCAATCAAAAGCATACAAAATCACGATAAAACCTCGACATTAGAATCTTGCATGGATACGTAGGTGTTAGCATTTGAACAATTCCATGGAAAGAATAACTGGTTTACTAGTTGTTAGTAGAACTCGACTTATTTAAGTTGATATGATGTTTGTGTAGACGATAATAAACATTCACATAAGACTCTTTCTAACATCTTCATGTCTTCATCTGGTCAAAAAAAACATCTTCATGTCTTCATGGTTATGAACACTAGACAATCATTAGAAGAATAAAAACCACTTTAAAGAGACTCCATTTATCTCTCACATGAGTGGTTTATCAACATAACATTAAAATTTAAAAGTCGTAAGCTTAGCCGCATATTATCACCATTTGCTGTATGAATGAACTATGCAGGTGATAAAGTACCCTAAGGCTGTATGTTATGGTGGGGGGCATCGAAGCCTCTCCACCGTGCCACGTCAACGCCATGTCATCGCTTCGTAGAAAACGGGGCATCGAAGCCCACCCCGCTATGGTTAATGCCCCTTGGGCGCCCCCAATATATATATATATATATATGCATATATATGTATGTGTGTATGTGAGAGATGAAGAAAGAGAGGGCCCACCCTTCTCCCTTCCGCGCCCATCATCCCCTCCACCGTTCCCTCCTACGCGCCCCACCCATCAGCGCCCCTCGGCGGTGTTTGGAGCCCACCGTGCCCCTCTCCCCCTCCCTTCCGCGCCCATAGTGCATAGTCTAACTAGTTTAGGGGATATATATCAACATATTTATTAATTTATTTACTAGCAAAATTTGAAATGACCCCGCATAGTTCATACAACTAGCTTGGCCTACTAAAAGATCTTGGGGATATTAAAAATTGAATCAACTAAGTTGAGAACTCTTTCACGGGCTTTAGTTTCATTCTACAACTTCATCTCTTATCAGTCCTGATTATTGGATCTGACACGTTATCTTTGAGTTCAAAAGGTTAGTAAAGATAAGTTATAATTGAGCTTCGTTGTCTTAAGTCTTAACGTATTCTCTAATTATAAGTCATTCTTCTTGTTTGTTGTTAATTCCTAAGAACATAGATCATGGATCTATTTATAATGATTTGTTTTATACAATTTAACAATAAGTTTTATCCTATTTTGTATTTTTTTTTATAATACAACAAAATATATATATAGGAAATGGAAGATAAATAAAAAGACAATATAAAGAAAAAAACGGACAACACCAGATATATTATGCAAGTTTATTTGTAATCGAAAGGTTGATATTTGGGGAATGGAAATTTTTAATGGTAAATGATAAATTGACTGCATGTGGCCATGTGGGTTTTGGGACATTTGGATGGTAGAGCAATTTATTAGCAAATGACAAAATACTTCAATTATATATGTTGTTTTATTTATATGGATTCGAATAAACTATTACTTATGAAATTTCATAGAATTCATGAGATATTATGTTTATTAAAATTAAAGGTTTCAAGTCCCATTAAATCCTTTAAATAAAATATTTTAGAGTCCTGTCATTAGTCATGAATCTTTCAAATGCTATAGAATAATAGATATATTTCTAATTAAAAGAAACCTTAGCTCGATTATCTTCATTTCGTCCCTTGTATGTGTTCTCGTATAAACAATAAAGTGATTACTTTCAAGTGAATCAAATTAATTCCTTTCATCTTTGTTCAATTTTAATTCTTTATATTTATGTGTGTTTACTTGATTATGCTCAATTGCTTAATTTTAACGGAGAAGGGATGAAACTTGAAAAGCTTTCAAATTCCCCTAGTGATGCTAATTCTTAAAACAATAAGTATTACTTTTTGATAATGTATATTCTATTGGTCTTGGTATGTGTATATATATATATATGCTAGTACTCATGTCATTTAACAACAGAGATTGTTTTTTACTAATGTAATTAAAGCTTTCTAAAAAGAAAACATCAATTTTGATATTGAATTGAAGGTCATGCATAATTTTAACTATGTGAGCTTCTATAATCAAATTCTACTATTCAAACATCTTACATCAGAATTTCATCAACTAGACCTCACCTAATATATACATAATCAAAAGAACACATATCATTAGAATTATCTTTTTTATAATATGTAAACTTTTTTTTATTGTTACCAAGAATTCATTAGAATATTATATTCCTGAAAAAGAAAACAAGAAAACATTAATAAAGAGAACCAAGAAGTGGCAGGAAAACATTAGGAAGCCTAGGTTATGTTGGAAGAATTAAAAACAAAGGCAAAGAAAGAAAAAAAAAAACAGGCAAAGCATAAATCAGGGGCCGGGGTTCTCACGTTCTTCTATTCTCAATGAACCTCCACTCCAAACATCAATTTTTATATTTGTAAGGCCCCGAACCCGGTAGCCCTACTCTAGCGTCGGATTTACTCATAAACACAGTCCTTCAATTCAGAGTTTATTAAAACTTTTCGCGGAATATAAAACATCAATCATTTGTTACAAAACATTAAATCTTTTCTTTGATACCATAACACAAAACTTTATATTTAAAACATCTTTACTTCTTTCTTCAGATGCCAGCCGTTCAATCCATGCCATGCGTCATCCTCTTGCTAGCTCTGTAATCGGCTCACCTGCGTGCATACTAAAAGTCAGCTACGCTGAGTGAGTTCTAGTTAATCAGGCAACATACAATCTATTCCCATATATTACTTCCCGTATCCGAAGACACATATTACTACCTTAGCCTTGTATAAATATCCATAGGAGGATCGTCACGTAATATCTATTAAAAGAACCATTACCATTAACCTACCATATATAATTTCCATATGAGGAACACTATACTATCCATAGAAGGAACACTTTACTATCCATAAAAGGAACACTATATCTTCCATAAAAGTAACACTATACCTTCCATACAAGGAACACTATACTTTATTATTTAATATCCATGTAAGGAGCTAGTCACTTCCCTTGACGATACGTGCAATATCCGAAGATCGTTCACGTACCGTCAAGCAATCAATCGTATCGATTACATATACCATACACGGCATACACATAAAATTATATCCTTTCGTTCATACTTTCTTACTTTCTTTTGTATTATCTTACTTTCATATCTTACGTTATAAAGAGCATTACGCCCTACATTCCTCGAGTATTACTAGGGCTCGGTACCCTCTTCGTAACCATACAACCATACGTTATCATTTCTTTCTTCTATTATCTCTATCATGTTCATACACATAAACATACATAACATACTTACCTTATTCTTAGCGCTGCAACCTGACAGTACGTGCAATATCCGAAGATCGTTCACGTACCATCAAGCAATCATTCATATATTTCACATTATCCATATAAGGCATACACTTATCTCTTAGGATAAGTGTATTAACAAACATATTGAGTATGCACACAGCCCCGAAAACGTAACACATAAATGGGGTTAGAAACTCACCTGAATTCTGCTTCTTTTTCTGATAGCTGTAAATCCCTTCTCTATCTGAGCTCGACTGACTGTACAAGTTACACGTATCAATACTCGCCTGATCTAATCTGGTGGCCTAGTAGTGGCTTACTTAACTTATCGCTTTTTAATTTATTTTCTAATCAAACTTAGCTCTAGGCGAAGTTAACCTTAGGCGAACTTAGCTGTAGGCAAAGTTACCAGCTAGGCGAACTTAGCTTTACAGCGAAGTTGCCATCAGGCGAAGTTGTCATCAGGCGAACTTGGCCTCAGGCGAAGTTACCAGTTAGGCGAACTTAACTTTACAGCGAAGTTGCCATTAGGCGAACTTAGCTTGCAGGCGAAGTTCATCAGGCGAACTTAGCTTGCAGGCGAAGTTCATCGCGTTGAAGGCGAAGTTGCCCAGATGCAGGCGAAGTTACCCAGACAGCCGCTGTTCGGTTTCTTTCCAGCATTTTGAGCGTTTTTAACACCCTTGCTATTGTTCAATATCACCCACTACGCTTCCCGACCATCTTCGGTCGCTTATACACTAAAAAGCTTGGATCTTTAAACCTTAAAGGTCAAGAATCATACCTTTGAGCTTGTTTGGATCTTTTTTAACTTGTTAACACAACTAATCGCTCTCTCTCGGACCTGCCCGAGTCTTCCCTTGGCTCAGCCGGTTCCGGCGAAGTTAGTGGGTATGTGTGTGTTAGGGAGTTTGGTGAAATATGAAAGATATTTTGGGGTTTAGGGGATATTTATATTCCTGAAATCCCATGGACCTAAGGCCCATTCTCATTTAACCCATCTCTATTAATCCAAATCCATAACCCACGTCCATTACCCAACGCTAGCCCGACCCATACCAACTCCTATTCTATTATCTATTTCCAGATAACCCGAGTAAACTTTCCCTCTATTATTAAGTAATATAATTAATATTATCTTGAAATTTCGGGATGTTACAAGTCTTCCCTCCATAAAGAGGTTTCGTCCCCGAAACCTAACTTATTCCCTATAAAAGGAAAACTTCTTATATTTACACGCTTTATTGAATCACCTTCGTTTTCTGAGTTACCCTTCTTACTTCCGACTTTGCAGTCATCGAATGGTGGTCACGTGTATTAGCTATTTAAGGTAGCTTGTCCATGAGGCCCTCAATGTACCAAGTCTCGTTTCGATCTTTAAGAGGCTTTGTCTTATATCATATTAATGCTAAAGCCTAAGTCGACACTCTATCACAACACGTCAATTTATCATGACTAACATGCATTCAGACAATTCGTACCATAATTAATAAACACCAGTCTAAATTTCAACATAAATCAACACGCATCGAGTCATCAATAAGTTACACATAGATTTAATACTTATGGCTAGCATCTAGCCTTCTTGAATGGCTTCTCTAAGCATATGGAGGAATCTGTTAAACCTCAAGCACTCTTCTCTCCTTCATGTCCTCCCTTTGGCTTCTTACAATCCCTTGCTAGGTGCCCACGTCCTCCACAGTTGTGACACCTATGGTAATCATTACATTCCCAAGAGGAATGTCCTGCTCTTCCACACCTGTAGCAAACACCTAATCCCTTTCTGCACTCTCCGGGATGTCTCTTCCCACATTTTTCACAAGCAGTGAACCCCTCTTGCCTTGCCTTCTTTTTGCGTGGATCCACCTCATTGGCTTCCTCTGGTTCTGGGGTTGGGTTCTTTTTCTTCGGTTCCATCTTCTCCCCTTCACAGTTGGCAAGGTCCTCATAAATCATCTCGGCCAATTCCACGGCCGAGTCAAATGTTGCGGGCTTACTAGACTTAACCAAAGTGCGAACATTCCGTGGAAGTCCCCTTACGTAACACTTGATCCTTTTAGCTTCGGTGTTCACCATGTCAGGTACCAACCTAGACATGCGGTTGAATTCAGTAGTATACTCCCGTTGTGTCATCCCTCCCGCTTTCAAATTCAGAAACTTCATCTCCACTCTTTCAACTTCTGTATCAGCGCAGAACCTCTTCATCACCATGTCCTTTAGGTCATTCCAACTCATCGCCTTGATCTCTTCACGGGTCTTCCTCTGCTCCACACTCTCCCACCAATACATAGCCTCATCTTCAAAAGATTGAGTGGCATAACCGACAGCTTGGTCAGGACGGCACTCGCTAATGCGGATAACCTTATCCATGGCGGTTATCCACTGAAGAGTAGCGATTGCGTCTCCTAAACCAGTCAGCTTAGGCGGGTCACAACCTTTGAAGGACTTATAGTTGCAACCGCCTCGGCCCCTCTTCCTATCATCATCTTTCACAGACTTTACCTCACTCGAGTCACCCCTTTCCCTCTCGTCATCCTTTCTATTATTACCACCTGCCCCTTCAACGGTTCGTTCACGGCTTCCAGCAGATCCTTCGGGATTCAGGTTCTTCACAGCAGCAACTACAGCTTGAACAATGGCTGCTTGAACTGCAGGGCTAAGTTGAACTTCTTCGTTGTTGTTCTGGTCTCCTCCAGCGGCGCTCCCTTCATCTTCGGTGTGGGAAGCTTCTTCTACCGAGGGTTGCCGGACAAGACGAGGCCTGCCACGACGTTCAGTGCGACCCCCAGTTCCCACAACTTCTCCAGCTCCAGCCATCAGTATTCTTAAAGGGACAACACAAACATCATCACTCAAGGAACTATTTAGTACAAGGATAGCAAGGCTAACAGGTAATAACAGTGGCCAGCTGTGACTAGCTGATCACGTTGCTTTCCGTGTCCTATTCGCTTCCCTTTATGAGTCTATTTGTGCTGGTTCTACTTAAGCAGTTAGTCAAGTCAAACAATCAATTACTTCTATCCTTATCGTTCACGTATCTTTTCTTTCTCATTAACATATATCATTTAATCATACACCTTACCTTTACTGATTTTTGCTTGAGCGACACATGGCATTCTTGAACTGGCATCTTCTTTCTTTTCTTACTTAAATCACATTCTCTGTTCGAGTCTAAGCATGTAGGATGCTTAAATCTCACGAACTTATGCTCTGATACCAACTTGTAAGGCCCCGAACCCGGTAGCCCTACTTTAGCGTCGGATTTACTCATAAACACAGTCCTTCAATTCAGAGTTTATTAAAACTTTTCGCGGAATATAAAACATCAATCATTTGTTACAAAACATTAAATCTTTTCTTTGATACCATAACACAAAACTTTATATTTAAAACATCTTTACTTCTTTCTTCAGATGCCAGCCGTTCAATCCATGCCATGCGTCATCCTCTTGCTAGCTCTGTAATCGGCTCACCTCCGTGCATACTAAAAGTCAGCTACGCTGAGTGAGTTCTAGTTAATCAGGCAACATACAATCTATTCCCATATATTACTTCCCGTATCCGAAGACACATATTACTACCTTAACCTTGTATAAATATCCATAGGAGGATCGTCACGTAATATCTATTAAAAGAACCATTACCATTACCCTACCATATATAATTTCCATAGGAGGAACACTATACTATCCATAGAAGGAACATTTTACTATCCATAAAAGGAACACTATACCTTCCATAAAAGGAACACTATACCTTCCATACAAGGAACACTATACTTTATTATTTAATATCCATGTAAGGAGCTAGTCACTTCCCTTGACGATACGTGCAATATCCGAAGATCGTTCACGTACCGTCAAGCAATCAATCGTATCGATTACATATACCATACACGGCATACACATAAAATTATATCCTTTCGTTCATACTTTCTTACTTTCTTTTGTATTATCTTACTTTCATATCTTACGTTATAAAGAGCATTACGCCCTACATTCCTCGAGTATTACTAGGGCTCGGTACCCTCTTCGTAACCATACAACCATACGTTATCATTTCTTTCTTCTATTATCTCTATCATGTTCATACACATAAACATACATAACATACTTACCTTATTCTTAGCGCTGCAACCTGACAGTACGTGCAATATCCGAAGATCGTTCACGTACCATCAAGCAATCATTCATATATTTCACATTATCCATATAAGGCATACACTTATCTCTTAGGATAAGTGTATTAACAAACATATTGAGTATGCACACAGCCCCGAAAACGTAACACATAAATGGGGTTAGAAACTCACCTGAATTCTGCTTCTTTTTCTGATAGCTGTAAATCCCTTCTCTATCTGAGCTCGACTGACTGTACAAGTTACACGTATCAATACTCGCCTGATCTAATCTGGTGGCCTAGTAGTGGCTTACTTAACTTATCGCTTTTTAATTTATTTTCTAATCAAACTTAGCTCTAGGCGAAGTTAACCTTAGGCGAACTTAGCTGTAGGCAAAGTTACCAGCTAGGCGAACTTAGCTTTACAGCGAAGTTGCCATCAGGCGAAGTTGTCATCAGGCGAACTTGGCCTCAGGCGAAGTTACCAGTTAGGCGAACTTAACTTTACAGCGAAGTTGCCATTAGGCGAACTTAGCTTGCAGGCGAAGTTCATCAGGCGAACTTAGCTTGCAGGCGAAGTTCATCGCGTTGAAGGCGAAGTTGCCCAGATGCAGGCGAAGTTACCCAGACAGCCGCTGTTCGGTTTCTTTCCAGCATTTTGAGCGTTTTTAACACCCTTGCTATTGTTCAATATCACCCACTACGCTTCCCGACCATCTTCGGTCGCTTATACACTAAAAAGCTTGGATCTTTAAACCTTAAAGGTCAAGAATCATACCTTTGAGCTTGTTTGGATCTTTTTTAACTTGTTAACACAACTAATCGCTCTCTCTCGGACCTGCCCGAGTCTTCCCTTGGCTCAGCCGGTTCCGGCGAAGTTAGTGGGTATGTGTGTGTTAGGGAGTTTGGTGAAATATGAAAGATATTTTGGGGTTTAGGGGATATTTATATTCCTGAAATCCCATGGACCTAAGGCCCATTCTCATTTAACCCATCTCTATTAATCCAAATCCATAACCCACGTCCATTACCCAACGCTAGCCCGACCCATACCAACTCCTATTCTATTATCTATTTCCAGATAACCCGAGTAAACTTTCCCTCTATTATTAAGTAATATAATTAATATTATCTTGAAATTTCGGGATGTTACAAGTCTTCCCTCCATAAAGAGGTTTCGTCCCCGAAACCTAACTTATTCCCTATAAAAGGAAAACTTCTTATATTTACACGCTTTATTGAATCACCTTCGTTTTCTGAGTTACCCTTCTTACTTCCGACTTTGCAGTCATCGAATGGTGGTCACGTGTATTAGCTATTTAAGGTAGCTTGTCCATGAGGCCCTCAATGTACCAAGTCTCGTTTCGATCTTTAAGAGGCTTTGTCTTATATCATATTAATGCTAAAGCCTAAGTCGACACTCTATCACAACACGTCAATTTATCATGACTAACATGCATTCAGACAATTCGTACCATAATTAATAAACACCAGTCTAAATTTCAACATAAATCAACACGCATCGAGTCATCAATAAGTTACACATAGATTTAATACTTATGGCTAGCATCTAGCCTTCTTGAATGGCTTCTCTAAGCATATGGAGGAATCTGTTAAACCTCAAGCACTCTTCTCTCCTTCATGTCCTCCCTTTGGCTTCTTACAATCCCTTGCTAGGTGCCCACGTCCTCCACAGTTGTGACACCTATGGTAATCATTACATTCCCAAGAGGAATGTCCTGCTCTTCCACACCTGTAGCAAACACCTAATCCCTTTCTGCACTCTCCGGGATGTCTCTTCCCACATTTTTCACAAGCAGTGAACCCCTCTTGCCTTGCCTTCTTTTTGCGTGGATCCACCTCATTGGCTTCCTCTGGTTCTGGGGTTGGGTTCTTTTTCTTCGGTTCCATCTTCTCCCCTTCACAGTTGGCAAGGTCCTCATAAATCATCTCGGCCAATTCCACGGCCGAGTCAAATGTTGCGGGCTTACTAGACTTAACCAAAGTGCGAACATTCCGTGGAAGTCCCCTTACGTAACACTTGATCCTTTTAGCTTCGGTGTTCACCATGTCAGGTACCAACCTAGACATGCGGTTGAATTCAGTAGTATACTCCCGTTGTGTCATCCCTCCCGCTTTCAAATTCAGAAACTTCATCTCCACTCTTTCAACTTCTGTATCAGCGCAGAACCTCTTCATCACCATGTCCTTTAGGTCATTCCAACTCATCGCCTTGATCTCTTCACGGGTCTTCCTCTGCTCCACACTCTCCCACCAATACATAGCCTCATCTTCAAAAGATTGAGTGGCATAACCGACAGCTTGGTCAGGACGGCACTCGCTAATGCGGATAACCTTATCCATGGCGGTTATCCACTGAAGAGTAGCGATTGCGTCTCCTAAACCAGTCAGCTTAGGCGGGTCACAACCTTTGAAGGACTTATAGTTGCAACCGCCTCGGCCCCTCTTCCTATCATCATCTTTCACAGACTTTACCTCACTCGAGTCACCCCTTTCCCTCTCGTCATCCTTTCTATTATTACCACCTGCCCCTTCAACGGTTCGTTCACGGCTTCCAGCAGATCCTTCGGGATTCAGGTTCTTCACAGCAGCAACTACAGCTTGAACAATGGCTGCTTGAACTGCAGGGCTAAGTTGAACTTCTTCGTTGTTGTTCTGGTCTCCTCCAGCGGCGCTCCCTTCATCTTCGGTGTGGGAAGCTTCTTCTACCGAGGGTTGCCGGACAAGACGAGGCCTGCCACGACGTTCAGTGCGACCCCCAGTTCCCACAACTTCTCCAGCTCCAGCCATCAGTATTCTTAAAGGGACAACACAAACATCATCACTCAAGGAACTATTTAGTACAAGGATAGCAAGGCTAACAGGTAATAACAGTGGCCAGCTGTGACTAGCTGATCACGTTGCTTTCCGTGTCCTATTCGCTTCCCTTTATGAGTCTATTTGTGCTGGTTCTACTTAAGCAGTTAGTCAAGTCAAACAATCAATTACTTCTATCCTTATCGTTCACGTATCTTTTCTTTCTCATTAACATATATCATTTAATCATACACCTTACCTTTACTGATTTTTGCTTGAGCGACACATGGCATTCTTGAACTGGCATCTTCTTTCTTTTCTTACTTAAATCCCATTCTCTGTTCGAGTCTAAGCATGTAGGATGCTTAAATCTCTCGAACTTATGCTCTGATACCAACTTGTAAGGCCCCGAACCCGGTAGCCCTACTTTAGCGTCGGATTTACTCATAAACACAGTCCTTCAATTCAGAGTTTATTAAAACTTTTCTCGGAATATAAAACATCAATCATTTGTTACAAAACATTAAATCTTTTCTTTGATACCATAACACAAAACTTTATATTTAAAACATCTTTACTTCTTTCTTCAGATGCCAGCCGTTCAATCCATGCCATGCGTCATCCTCTTGCTAGCTCTGTAATCGGCTCACCTGCGTGCATACTAAAAGTCAGCTACGCTGAGTGAGTTCTAGTTAATCAGGCAACATACAATCTATTCCCATATATTACTTCCCGTATCCGAAGACACATATTACTACCTTAACCTTGTATAAATATCCATAGGAGGATCGTCACGTAATATCTATTAAAAGAACCATTACCATTACCCTACCATATATAATTTCCATATGAGGAACACTATACTATCCATAGAAGGAACACTTTACTATCCATAAAAGGAACACTATACCTTCCATAAAAGGAACACTATACCTTCCATACAAGGAACACTATACTTTATTATTTAATATCCATGTAAGGAGCTAGTCACTTCCCTTGACGATACGTGCAATATCCGAAGATCGTTCACGTACCGTCAAGCAATCAATCGTATCGATTACATATACCATACACGGCATACACATAAAATTATATCCTTTCGTTCTTACTTTCTTACTTTCTTTTGTATTATCTTACTTTCATATCTTACGTTATAAAGAGCATTACGCCCTACATTCCTCGAGTATTACTAGGGCTCGGTACCCTTTTCGTAACCATACAACCATACGTTATCATTTCTTTCTTCTATTATCTCTATCATGTTCATACACATAAACATACATAACATACTTACCTTATTCTTAGCGTTGCAACCTGACAGTACGTGCAATATCCGAAGATCGTTCACGTACCATCAAGCAATCATTCATATATTTCACATTATCCATATAAGGCATACACTTATCTCTTAGGATAAGTGTATTAACAAACATATTGAGTATGCACACAGCCCCGAAAACGTAACACATAAATGGGGTTAGAAACTCACCTGAATTCTGCTTCTTTTTCTGATAGCTGTAAATCCCTTCTCTATCTGAGCTCGGCTGACTGTACAAGTTACACGTACCAATACTCGCCTGATCTAATCTGGTGGCCTAGTAGTGGCTTACTTAACTTATCGCTTTTTAATTTATTTTCTAATCAAACTTAGCTCTAGGCGAAGTTAGCTGTAGGCGAAGTTACCAGCTAGGCGAACTTAGCTTTACAGCGAAGTTGCCATCAGGCGAACTTGGCTTCAGGCGAAGTTGTCATCAGGCGAACTTGGCCTCAGGCGAAGTTACCAGTTAGGCGAACTTAACTTTACAGCGAAGTTGCCATTAGGCGAACTTAGCTTGCAGGCGAAGTTCATCAGGCGAACTTAGCTTGCAGGCGAAGTTCATCGCGTTGAAGGCGAAGTTGCCCAGATGCAGGCGAAGTTACCCAGACAGCCGCTTTTCGGTTTCTTTCCAGCATTTTGAGCGTTTTTAACACCCTTGCTATGGTTCAATATCACCCACTACGCTTCCCGACCATCTTCGGTCGCTTATACACTAAAAAGCTTGGATCTTTAAACCTTAAAGGTCAAGAATCATACCTTTGAGCTTGTTTGGATCTTGTTTAACTTGTTAACACAACTAATCGCTCTCTCTCGGATCTGCCCGATTCTTCCCCTGGCTCAGCCGGTTCCGGCGAAGTTAGTGGGTATGTGTGTGTTAGGGAGTTTGGTGAAATATGAAAGATATCTTGGGGTTTAGGGGATATTTATATCCCTGAAATCCCATGGACCTAAGGCCCATTCTCATTTAACCCATCTCTATTAATCCAAATCCATAACCCACGTCCATTACCCAACGCTAGCCCGACCCATACCAACTCCTATTCTATTATCTATTTTCCAGATAACCTGAGTAAACTTTCCCTCTATTATTAAGTAATATAATTAATATTATCTTGAAATTTCGGGATGTTACAATCTTTATTACATGGATATGAACAACTTATTACTTTTTTTTTATTAACATTTATTATTCTCAATTTGACCACATAATTATATTTTACAAAACATCGAATCAAACTATTAAAATGAACACCTAGTTGTAATATACACACTTCACACGGTCAATGTAATTTACATTGTGTGAATGAGTCATACTCTGATAAAATAAGTATTGAGATATACGATTGTCACATGAGTAGGTTTGGGGATTCAAACTGAGCGAATCAATTATTTCTTATTCGTGATGAATGGTTTTGAACTTATGATCCCCAACAAAAATCGTACATCTCGTTTATAGATAGAGGAAACGAACATAAATATAAGCAAAAATTAACATAATGCTTTAGGCAAAAGATGTGGTCTATCATATATTGATTTATTATTTATTTACTTGAACTTTCATTAGCTATTAGAAATATTACATAATAACATCAGCAAGGTGTTGAATTCTACAACCCCAACAATTTACATGTCATGATTCCAAAGATAAACAATCAAACGCCTAAGAAAGTAGTGTGAGAGCAACCGAGAACAACATATCGTGGATCCCATAGTTTTAACATGAACACCGAGGTAATATTGGTAATATCAAGTTTAGTCAAACTCAACGAAGAACATGATGCCAGGTTATATCGATGATACAATAATTCGGATTCAAATTTATTTTACTTAAGAGAAATATAAAACCATACCCATTTATAACTTGAACAACCATTTTATTGAAACCAGCTCATCAAAACTTTATTCACTTATGCATTTTTTTTTCATAAAAAATGGTTACAAAGTCTTGCTAAAAATATTAATTAATTATTTGTGATCCACAAATTTTGCGTAAAAAATACTTAACAATTATCGTTGTCCATTTGTCCAACTAGGTGTGGATCTAACATTATAAAATGTAAATCATGATTTCAAAGTAATTAATTGCATCTACATTAATTTAAAAAAAATCATTAGTTAAAAAGTAATTTCTTTTTTGTACCTAACCATCGTAACTTTATAAACGTTCAGGTTTATTAAACAAAAAAGCCACGCCACGATGATATTGAAATAATTAAAACTATATCGTTGATAATAATAATATTGTAACAAAATAAGTGAAGTACTATATTATAATCATATGTATACTTATTCAAAACTGTCACTGATTGGAATTTTATTATATCTGAGTTGACATTTGGTTATCTGAACCCAAAAGTCTTCAATAGAAGAAACAAAAGTGAGTCACGTAAAAAAAAACTGATAATTGTGTTTTGTTTTTTTAGCATTTACGCTTTTTGTTTTATTTTTTTGTAACTTCACTCCAACCAAAAGGATTTACAATTTATATCAATGTGATATTTAGCTAGTTTTAGAATGTGCTTATATTAAGATACTGAATTATAAAAATTAAGTAATATAAATATTGTTTTAATATACACTAGGATAATAACCCGTGTTACACACGGGTGGAAAACATATCAACAAACAATATAAAATATAAACTACGCATTCAGTCATCATAAATATTTGACATAAGTTTTTTACCTTCAGATGTTACAAAAGATGTTAAACTCTATCTATAACATAAAAAGAAAATACTTTATAAATAAAAAATGCAATTAATAAGAAATAATATAATATAAATGAATCATTAGACCTGAAAAAAATAAAAAACACGTATTAGTAAAAGATTTTGTAATATTAATTGAAAACTAAGTTTACAAATACATACCAACTTTAAACTGTATTACATTAAGTTTTCGAAAATCTCTTTGTAAACAGCTTTATTTAATTTTTTTTAAATGTTCCTAATTGTTCTAAAGAACGTTTTTTTCTTTTTTCTTTTAGAGTGTTTTTTATAAATAATTTTCAGAGATATCTATATTTTTATAGCATTTTTCATGTCATTTCTTAATAAATAAATAAAACTTAAAGAACATTTGGTCTTCTTTTTTCCTAAAGAGTAAATTAAATCATTGACAAAGTGGTTATTAATTGGAATAAATAGACTTAATTATGGAGTTAATTGCATTAATTTGAATAAATAGATTTAATTGTAGAATTAATTGAATTAAAATTGAAATGCTTGTTTTAATTTAGTGGATTAAAAATAATTGTGAATATGTGAAAATTATTGATATGGAAATGTGAATACTTGAAATCCTATATGAATAGGCTAGAATAAAAACATGTGAAAAGAATCATCTTGCTTTAATATATTAGTAAGATTTCAAGCAATGGTTGATTTCCTCTTAAGAATGATCTATAGTACTCGAGAAACGAACATAACCATGTGGGACAGTAGCCTGTCATTAATCCAGATTAGCTGTTTAAAAAAAGGACATTAACCTCGAAAAGTACTAAGCCAATTAAAAAATATATTTATAAATATACTTTGTGAATAAAGTTTTAATATTGTTACACGTGTGATTAACTTACAAAATAAACTTCATATATTGTATAATTACATTCATTACGTTTACCTTTTCACTTAAAACGAATGTATGATATTTTGATATGTATTATAATGTTATAAAGACAAAAAAGAAATAACACCATGTAAATTTTGAGTTTACATAACGTGACAAACATACTTAATATAACCATTGTCTCAAAGTATTTTACTACAAATATACTTAATATAAAAGTTAACCAGTTGTATAATAATATTAAAGGAAACAAAACAAAACAAAACAAAGTATCCTTGTACCCCCCCCCCCGATGGTCCTTGGTGGTCCTGGTTGAAGACAAAAACAGTCAAATGTCTTTAAAGCACCTACTACTTCCACAACTAAACAAGTCACATCGTTCACTGCGCGTGTACACCACTTACTGTCCATCAAGCCAATGTCAGAAGTAGCATAGATCATACCTCAATGTTTGTATACAGTCCATGTACTTTAAAGGAGTCACCCTTTTAGTATTTCACCAAACTAGGTTACTAGGGTGTGCATCATTAGGCTTGGCTCGGCTCGGCTCGGCTCGGCTCGGCTCGATGTTAGCTTAAACCGCAACCAAAGTCATCGATTAATCTATTTATTAACAAGTTTGTTTTTAAATATTCAGTTTGGTTTATTCGGTTAGTTTGTCATTTTTGGTTCGGTTAAAAACCAAAAACAAATTTGGGGTAATTTTTTTGGTAAGAAATACATGAAATGAAAATGTAATACATGAAGTGGAGGCATGCATGAAAGAGAGGTATCAAGGCTAAAATTTATGAAAATACGAATAGATTGGTTCAGTTAACCGAGGGTAGAAGGAAAACTGATAACTGATTTTCGGTTTGGTTTCGATTAACGGTTAATTTGCTGCTCATCCAACTCCAAACACCCCGTGCTATATCAAGAACACCGCATGAGTTTTCTAGTTGTCAATGGCCCGCACAAACTTCTTTTAAGTTCTTATTTTGTTTGGACAGTTGAAATGAAGTTATTTAGACTGTGACCCATTAGTTGATAAAATCTATTCTAATAATTTATCTAACAATACTTATAAGTAGAGGTGCACAAATCGGTTTTTTTGAAAAAACCGGTTCGGTTATTAACCGGACCGGTTTTTTTTATCCAGAAAAAAACCGGTTCGGTTAATAACCGGACCGGTTATTAACCGGTTTTTGTCAATGAAAACTCAAACCGGCCAAACCGGTTTGGACCGGTTTAGAAACCGGTTAGAACCGGTTATTAAACCGGTTTTTTTACAACCGGTTTTTAATAACCGGTCTAACCGGTTAACCGGTTTTTTTTTTTTTTTTTTTTTTTTTTTTTTTTTTTTTTTGCTTTAGGGTTTAGGGTTTAGGGTTTCGTTGTTAGCATTCTTTGCTTGGAAGATTAAAAACACATAACTTTCATTTATAGCTTTTACATTAAAAATACAAACATTAAATCGTTATCGCATATTCGTAACTCAAAAATACAAACATTAAAGAATGCTTAGACACGATTACATTAACAAGTTGATGTTTGTTACTCATTTTCTTCGCTACCCGATCCCGAGCTATTCCTTAGGTAATCGTCGTACGCGGCTTCTTCATCGGTCATTGGTTGAGTGTGTCCTTGATTGACCTCGTCTTCATACAAGGCCGCCTCATACTCCATTTCCCCCTCGAGTGAGCGTTGATGTTGTGCCCTATCTAAAGAGTCCAAGTAATCCTTGTAGCAAATCGACATCTCTACAGCTGGTGGAGTGAGTCGAGTCCTCCTAATCGATATAACCCTGCCAGAAACAGAAAAAGCAGACTCCGAAGCTACCGTGGAAGCTTGGACCGTTAGTAAATCTTTGGCCATGGCGGCGAGGATCGGAAACTCATCCTCCTTACCTCTCCACCAAGCCAGCATATCAAGACTTCTAAATTCATCCGGAGTCATGTGTTTCACAAAGTTGGTACCACCATACCTTCCAAGTTCACTGCTTGGGGTGTTTACCCTTTGACGTTTACCGGCGTCTTCCCAAATCATGTAGTACATCCCCATTTCAAGGTCGGTTTGGGATTGGGATTGGGCAACAGCTCTTAACGAGTCATGAATTTGGGAAGACGACCCGTGTTTTGTAAGGTAAACATCATACATGTTTGCCAAGGTAGTGTTGAAAGCATTCTTTAAAGTTTGGTTATAATGGGGGTTTTGATCGTCGTTTAACTCTAGCTCATCACAAATTTTTTCTATTAAAGCTTCAACACCACCAACATTGATGCAAGGGTTTAACGCAGCCGCACAGGTCAAAACAGCGGGTAGTTGTTGAAAATATTTTCTAAATTTTTCTTTCATTTTTGCACCCATATCAAAATAAGGTGCACCCCTACAATGAATTTCAGTCAACTTTGTGCACATGACAGCAATTTTTGGTAAAGCAATGGGGCTTGTTGGATAGTAAACCCCGGATAAACTAGTTGTGCAAGATTTAAAAATTTGAAGAACCTCCGTAACGATCTCAATCAATAACCAGTTTCTAGGATCGTACGGTGCACATTTACCCCTATTTGACAAAATTTGATGAAACGCAATTAACGATTGTTTTTGTTGGATGGCTTTCTCAAACATTTCACAAGTCGAGTTCCATCTTGTTGGACAATCCCAATTAGGCCCCAACCATTGACAGTTAGCTTCTTCACAAAATTTTTTGTATCTTGAAAATGTTGAATTGTTGCTAAAAACATCTCGTAACATTCTTTTAAAATTGTTTCTTTGCGTTTCGATCACGTTTAACCCATCTTGCACGGCCAAGTTGATAATATGTGCAATGCATCGGCTATGAAAAAACGCTCCATCACAGATAGGTTTATACTTTAATTTTAAATGGCCAACCGCGGCCGTATTGTTGGACGCGTTATCAAACGATATTGAAAAGATTTTATCTTCAATCTTGTATTGTCGAATGACTTTATCCAAGAGTTTAAAAATATTTCTACCCGTGTGCGGGTAATCAAACAATTGAAACGCAACGGTTCGTTTCATCATTTGCCACGACCGGGGGTCAACCCAATGAGCCGTCACACAAATGTATGAGTCGGGCGAACCATTAGGTACCGACCACACATCCGTTGTTAAGTTCACACCAGTTTGTAAGTTTGAAAAGTATGAAATTAGTTCGGATTTAGCGTTTTTCCATGCTTTAAGACAATCTCTTCTAAGGGTCGAACGACTTACGTGTTGGTAGCGTGGTTGAACATACTTTTGCATCATCTCCGTGAATTGAGGGTTGTCGAAGTGGTTGAAAGGAAGTGATTGTTGAATCACAAAGTTGCCAAACTGTTGACGTACCGCTTCAAGGTCGTACGTAAACACCGTTCCTTGATTCGTCATCTCCGGCTGCGAACTACTTCCGGATTCGTCCTTCAAGACCTTGCAAGAGGGCTTTTCTACATGAGCTCTTAAACTGGAGTTTGCTTCTTTGTTATAAAACTTCAAACAATGTTTGCATCTAGCTTTTTGGGTTCCGTTAGACATTTCGCATAGGTCGAAATGTTGCCAAATATCTTGGTTTCGTTTCGTGGGGATGACCCGAACGACGGTTTCTCCCGTGTTCGAGGCACCCATGTTGACCGATGAAGCAGCACTTTGGGAGGCCATGATAATCGACTACGAATTAAGAGTGGTATACTCGAGTATGAAATAAACGACTACGAAAGAAGAGCGTTTGGAGTTGTATAATCGCGTATGAAATAAACGTTTAGAGCGTTTGGAGTTGTATAATCAAGTGTGATCTAACCAATACCCAACCTAAACTATATATAGATGTTTGTGGGGGTAAAATGGTAAAAAAACAAAAAAAAAAGGGCTAAAAAACGGTCAAAAAAAAAAAAAAACGGCTATAAAGCCGTTTGGTAACGTTCGAAAACCGGTTTAACCGGTTAACCGGTTATTAAAAAACCGGTTAACCGGTTTTTTTTATAACGGTAATAAACCGGTTATTTTAAAAACCGGTTAACCGGTTTTTTAATAACCGGTTATTAAAAAAAACCGGTTATAAAAAAAACCGGTTATAAAACCGGTTTTGGCTCCAAAACGTATAACCGATACGTAAACCGGTTACGTAAACCGGTCAAACCGGTTTTTAAAAAAACCGGTTTTTAAAAAACCGGTTTCCGGTTGAACCGGCCAAACCGGTTCCGTAACCGGTTTTTTTGAACACCTCTACTTATAAGTGTCAATCCTTGAAAAAAACAATCACACTATAGAAGAGAAATAACTCGTCCACACATAACTACCATTTACATATTTTCAAACAGTTCACATTATTGGAATAAAAATCAATCAATTGTTCACCAAGGAGAGACAAAATTACCAATTTGTTAGATTATGAATGCATGTTGCAACAAAAGTGAAATTTAAGGCTATGATTAATTAGTTAAGCTAACAAATTGAATTATTGTCGACCGATAGTCTAATTTTAAATTATTGAAAATCAGTTTACATTTTATCTTGCAAAAATACAAAAGAAGATTATACTTCGTATATTCTTGCTCCACATCCTACAATCATAATGCTATTTATATTTAGATTTAAATTACCATAGTTACTTGTCACACCCCGACCAAAGGCGGCGGAACATGTCGAGGTGTAACGATTGTCCATAAGCACATGACACTAATTAAAGTGACAGTATTTAATAAACTCATTTCATTTCACAACATCGAAAATGTCATATAACAATTATCCATAAAATAACCATAAACAAGATATCACAAAATATGGCAAATTTGATATTGTTTATTTTTACTAATATCCTAAGGTCTTTGATGTCGTTTTATTCACAATCATAAATCAACCAAAATGCAAACCTGCAACATTTCATAAAATAAAGTTTGTCAACACAAAGGTTGGTGAGCAATTCATATGTTTAATCATATTAGTATATAATAAAGATAACCACAAAACTTGCATACGAAACGATAAATAAAAGTGGTAATTTGGATAAATAGATATCGCTAAACACATTAGCGACACCTAGTTATAAGGGGATGCCAAATAGTCTAGGATTTTATAGTTATCGTTAATTGCATTACGTTAACGACACCTTGCTATAAGGGGATGCCAAATAGTCTAGGATTTTATAGTTCCACCAACCAAAAGCGATAAACACATAGGCATATAAGCATAGAACACCAAATCGAGCAATTATTTAGGTAAAGTATACAACTACGTTTGTGGTTTAAGATTCAAATATAAAGCATTTTGTTGAATAAGTATGAAATGTCACCCCCAAAATAAAAGATGGAAAATGGGGTATGAAGTACTCACCTTCAAGTAGTAAACTTGAAAGATGATAATTTGGAGATTTGTTAGAACGACGAGTTTAACGCACAATGCCTAAAAAGAAAAGAAGTCTTGAATTTAGAAAGGTTGTCTTGAAGGTTTTTAAATAAAATAAATGTTGAGAAATGTAAATAATTAAAGTTCAAGGTTTAAAATATAACTATTTAAGAATTTATAATAATAACCCTTTAAAAATGTAAGTTTGCTCGAAACCGGGTTAAAGTATCTAACCTTAATATTTACTCAATCTATGTTAAGTAATAAGGTGGGTAAAATGCAAGAATGCAAATCCTTTTGGAATAAAGATACTAAAACGGATTTTTTTACCGAGTGTTCGGGTTGTCGGTTCGGGTCTTGATAATTGGTCAAACCCAAAGTTAACTTTCCAAAATATTGAATGTTATAAGATAACTCAATAAAATTTAATAAGACTTAACCAAGTATGTAGTTCCATTGTTTTAGAACTAACAACGCACGTTAAGCGAGTGTTCGGTTTTGTCGGTCCAAACTTTGTTATGAGATCAAGTTGGATCCAACATTTCCAAGTACTTAAGAAAATATTTAAAAATCAATTTGTAACTATTTTTAAAGAAATATACAAGTCTTGATGGCTAAAAAAAACACACTTGTGTGTCTTAAGCGAGTAAGAATCGGTTTGGTTTCCACATGTCCAACCACTAAAGAACTTGTATAATAATGTACAAATAAAAAAAATACTTTAAGTTTTACAACCAAAAGTTAACAATAAAGTCTTTAAGCAAAAATTCGGTTTTCGGTTCGGATCGTGTTACGGGTTAAGACCGAGGTAAGATTCTACAAACCCATAACCATAGAATTTGTAAAAATGATTTTAGAAACTTAGATCTAACAATAAGCATGTTTAAACAATTATTTAACAAAACTAGTAACAAAGTTCGGTTTATGGTTTAGAGCTATTTACGGTTAAACCGAAGCATAAACTCTTAAAAACCCATAACCATGGAACTTGTAAACATGACCAACAAACTAAAATAAGCAAGATTAATATGTATGAACAAGTTATATAGATGTATATATATCAAGGACACGAAGTCCTCCATGAAGCCTTGCCTTATGAGGTCCGAAACCTCACCGACCGGAATCGGAGAAGTAACTACCAAAGGTAAACAAGGGGTGTATATTATATATATGTTGCACAATAATAAACAAGTATTAATAAGGCTACATAAACTAATTAAGATGAAAGACTAAAAACCTTCAAGAACACTTAAGAAGATAACTTTGAATCTTTGATGTTTGAGAGAGTTTTTTTTTTGGAGTTGTAGCAAGGGAAAATGAAGAGGAAAGGTGGTGTATATATAGGGTAATGTTGGTGGTCAAATATGGGTGTGAGACACAAGAGTTTTCATGCAAAATGGATCAAGACAAAAACACAAAACAAAAAAAAATTTAATAATAATAAAAATAAAGGTAGGATGTTTTCAAAACCCAACAAGTGTGAAACAATATTGTAACATAAATCCATCATTTTGATTATAACATAAGCTTCGGTTTACAAATCGGGTTGGTTTACATAATAAACAAATATAAAAACGAATACAAACAAGACCCGAAATTGACGAATGTCACATTACTATTGATCAAACATTACAAAGATCACATGAGTAATTCTCGTATCGTTAAACATGCAATTTTAATGTGCGGTCGATAATTCATTATATGTTGAAGGGACGAAGAATATATCATAGCATGACTTATATTTAAAACTTTCATGAAGTATGTACTACCAATTCAATAACTTACCAAAACATTTTTGAAAGTTGGGTAATCTTAGTTATACATTAAATTATAGTATTGAAGGGACCATCTTATAAGAGACCATTTTGTGGTAAAGTTAATTTAGAAATATAATGATTGAACATTGAAGGGACCATTTTGTAGGAGATTAAAAGTTGATAGATCAAAATGGCAAAAAGCATAAGGACACAAATGAAGTAAAAGCCGCACTCATTCATTTTCCCATCGAATGTTGCCGTTACAGTCCACTTTCTCAAAATACCAAACATTAAACAATTAATAATAATAAAAATAATAACAACAATAATTAATATTAATATATGTAATAATATAATTAGAAAATCCACCGCTTGTGGTCCATGAAACCTTGGGTTCTCCAACGTAGGCCCAAGTTCGATCCATACCTGTGTCATTTTCATTGGATTATGACAATAAATGATTTGAGCTAGACGTTGTGAGATTGTCAGCTCAAATTCCGAGCCCACCTAGGTTTTCGTCCCATCACGTGTTATGCAAGAGAGTTCTGCTCTTGTGTCGACACAATGACCATCCAGTGGTAGCTGGCGGTAGGTTTCCCTGGGGAACACCTCATAGAGGTGGCGAAAAACAATGGTTAACCGTACCGACTTGAAAATCAAATCGAAGTTGAACAGGTTTGAAACCGATTATGTAGAAATCGGTTTGGAACCAAAAACTGGTTTCACCCTGGTTACCAGAACCGAAACCAGAAAAAACCGATCGAAACCCGAACCAAAACCGGTTGTAAACCAGTTAAGAAATTGGTTTCAACCCAAACCGAAACCGGTCATAAACCTGTTTTGACTTTTCTTGACTAAACCGAACAGGTTTGAAATCGGTTTGCGCACCTCTAACGCCCAAGCCAAATTATAAACCCAATGTTGAACCGGTTAAGTCAACATAATTTAACTAGAGAAAGATAACAAATCTCTTTAACTTAGTGAGTGCGGTGGCTAAAAAAAAGAAAGGAGTAAAGTGTCATTTTAGTCCTTGTGGTTTGGCCAATAATTCAAATTTAGTCTAAAAAGTTTATTTTTTTGCATATGGACCCTCCACGTTTCTCAATTCTTGCCAATTACATCCAAATCACTAACCTCGTTAAATTTAATCATTAAGTTAGGGGTAGACATGTGTTTTCACTCTTTCTTTATTACATGAGTACAGTGCCAAAATTGTCCCTGAAGTTTAGTCACATTTGTGAATTTCGTCCAAAAAATATTTTTCTCAATTAGACCCTGATGTTTCCCAACTGTTGCCAATTTCGTCCAATTTGGTCTAAATTCCACGTTAACTCAGGGGTGTTACTGGCCTTTTACATATTTGTTTACATTGATTATTATTATTACCCTGAACTAAACACCTTATATGACTGAAAATGAAGAAGAATAAACAAATGAATACTATAATGGATTAAAACATAAGAATCATGAAATGCTTTATATGTCATGGAACAAACACAACAACATAATAATAATAATAATAATAATAATAATAATAATAATAATAATATTAGAAAAGCAAGCAAGCAAGCAAAAGCAGCAAGAGACGCAACCTTCGGTTCACTCACAAATAAAATCCTCTTCCTTTGCTTCTTCATCTTCCGCCATTTTCTCTCACTACATTTATAGAGAGAGAAACATGCCACAAAACCTCATCTAGACCCAAGACAATGAAACCCCAAAACCCTAACTTTACTCTCGACGATGCTCTCTTATGCGACGAGCAAGATGCAGATTTCAATTTCAATTTTGACCACCAAAAGCACCATCTTTTGACCCATTTTGACCACGACATGTTATGGGAACAAGACGAGCTTCAAACACTCATGGCCAGACAGAATAATGGGTTTAGTTCAGTTACTGATGTGGGTTTAATGGTGTTAAGGCAGGAGTCTGTTGATTGGATGATTAGGGTTAGTAATTATTATGGGTTTGTGGCATTAACCACAGTTTTAGCTGTTAATTACTTCGATCGGTTCGTTTCGAGTTCCGGTTTTCAGATGGGTAATAATAATAATAATAATAATAAGCCGTGGATGAATCAGCTTGCTGCTGTTGCTTGCTTGTCTTTAGCTTCTAAAGTTGAAGAGATTCAGACGCCTTTACTTATGGACTTGCAGGTATGCACACCAGGTGTTTGTGAAAATGCCTTAATGAATGTACCGAATGTATCGAATGCAAAATGTTAATGTTTGTGTTTTTGTTGGTTTAGGTGGAAGGAGCAAAGTTTGTGTTTGAGTCAAAGACGATAATGAAAATGGAGCTTTTGGTGCTTGGTTCGCTTCAATGGAAGATGAATCCGGTGACGCCGCTTTCGTTTACGGATTACATTATGCGCAGGCTCGGGTTAGTCATGCATTGTCAACGGTCTGAGATTGTACGGAGGACTGAAAGAACTGTTCTTGCTGTCATCAATGGTAAGGTTTTGATTATGCTTCCATTTTGTCATGAACTGATTGTTTTGGATGTACATTATTATTTGTCTGCATATTGTATTGAAACTAATGATGTAAATAATGAATTAATCATAAGATAATTAGCTCTACCAAAGCAGTTTAAGGCTGCAAAGATGGTGTTTGGATGTACCTCTAATGTTTGAAATCAAGAAAATTATATAATCAACTTTTAATAGTGTTTGGGAATTGTGGTAGCTTATCCAACTTATTTCAATAAGCAATAAGCGTTCCCAAACGCCCTCGTAATAGATAATTTTCAGAATAGTCGCTTTAGTAATGCAATGCCAAACATCCCCAAAGATCAAAAATGACAAATCCTAATGATTAACAGTGTATTAGAGTTCATTGAACCATCAAACTTTCAAATACATATATAAAAATCAAATCTTTATAAAAAATCTTTGAACTTTGGAAGCTGTAAAGAAAACCAAGTGTGATATCTTTTATAAAGATCATCCATTTTTGAAACATCCAACATTTGAAAACTATTATAAAAACCATTCAGACATGTCAGGCATTGCACTCATCAATAGTACCCAAAATATTCAGTTATGATAGTACAATCGAATTACTCAAAACAATTCATTATAAAAGTACAATTGTTTCAAGAATAATTTTTAATTCAATTAGCTGATATTTGTAAATTGAATGCAGATTCACGGTCTCTACTTTATCCTCCATCTTTAATTGCTGCTGCTACAATGTCCCTTGTGATTAAAGAGATTGATCCCAATAACGCGTTCGATTATCTTAACCAACTTAAAGATTTCCTTGAAATCAGCGAGGTTTGTTCTTAAAGGCCACGATTTTAATTATTATGTATCATTTAATTGGATAAAATTCATTTACAAATACATTTATAATTTTCATAAATTCTCAGACTTGAAATATTGTTAAAAAATGTCCTACAAATGTTGTTTGGGTCAAAAACCTATTTTAAATAATTAATTATGCTCTTTTAAGCGTTATTGGGCCAAAACCGGCCTAAGATGGCCCCGGTAGCCCACAGAGCATTTTGGACAGAAAATATTGGCCCAATAACCTTTCAAAGTATTTTGATAAAGTCGAAATAGGTTCCAACTTAATTGGGCCGGTTAGCTAAGTTTTTAAGAACTGTGCAAACTATCGGGCCCAATTGGCCCAATAACCTTTCAAAGTATTTTAATAAAGTCGTAAAAAGGTTCCAAGTGATTTGGGCCCATTTAGCTAAGTTTCCAAGAATTGTACGCACTATTGGGCCCAATCGGCTCAAGGATATTTGTTCAACTTTCTAAATATCAAAATCTAAAATTTGTATAAATTATAACAGGGGAAAGTAAACGAGTGCTCTAACTTCATCCTGGACGTATCTGATAATCACGTTAACAGCTACTCGCCAAGTCAGAAGAGAGTACCATTTTACCCCTGGGAGTCCAAACGGTGTTATCGATTCATATTTCAGCAGCGACAACTCTAGTGATTCGTGGCGGTTGCATCATCATCAGTTTCGGTTTCTTCTTCACCCGAACCACCGGTATTGAAGAGGCTCCGGGCTCAAGAACAGGTGATGAAACTAGTCCCACCAACTCGCGTGCCAATCAGCAATGGCTGTTAGGTTTGGTAATTGGTTATTTATTTTCCGAAAGTATGATGTTTTGGTGCAATTACATCACTAATCAATAATTATGTTCGGGCTAGAACCATGTGTTCTGTTTAATGATAGGATCTTGATTCTTGCTTTGTTGACTTTATTTTTGCTAGATTTTACTTTGATCGTTGTGTTTTGATGCGTAGAATACAAGTATAACGTGCTTATATACACACATATGCGCGTTTCGGTTTAATGAGAACTGTCTTTGCATTATAGTGATTACTGAACACTCTTACCCCTACAAGCAAAATAACACTCATCAGTTTGTTAAATTACCTTTTTATCCTGCACAGTCAGTTATTTTTATTTTTGGAAGCTAAAGCCCTTTGGTAGGTGTTCATATATGGTCCTTAATATGTGACAGTAGGAACATTCACAATGGCTGGAATTAATTGGATCAAGCAATACAAACAACACGATATTTTGATGGTAACTCATCACGACTATTTTTCTTATTAATATATCAAACCCGAAACCAAGAATTCACTAAGAAATACAATGACGACTAGCCGCTAATGTTAACTTCATCAATGTGTACTCATATCGTGTGGATTGTGGAATAACTATGTTTTTAAGGGGTACAGGAGCATTTGGTTTTGAAGAACATGACGTTTTAGTTTGAAGACATAATATAGGAATCTAGCGTCATCAATGTATCTTTGTGGTATGAAGTACGGTTTTAACGTGTAGAATACAGCCATAATGTGTCTATGCGCGCACACACACATATCATTACATGGTTAAAGTAAACGAATAGGTAAACATGTTTATGGAAGGTTGCAGAGGAACTTCCTTCGGCTCTTCGCATTATAGTGATGACCGAGTACTCTCATCGCTACAAGCAAATTCACATTTATCAGTTTTGGTAAACTTTCCCATTTATCATTTCATATATGGTTAAATCGAAAGAAAATTACTAGAATGAACTTTTTTATGGTATAGGTTAGTCTTATGGTGTGCGTTCAACACATAATCAATTTTAAATAGATAATTGCAAAGTTCACACGAACATTCATACTTATTGCTCAACAAATATGATATGAAAGAGAAAAAGATGGTTATGCATTTACATAATGTGTCTCATGGATCATAATTTAAACCGTATATATAAATGTCCATAATGTTTGTCTACTTAAAATTGGTTATGTATTGAATGATCCTTTAGTGTTTATAATACACGTAAAACTATTTCACATATATACATTATGTTTACGTGTTATCAGGACTTTCTTGGGTTGTATTCGACCCATTGTTTTTCTCATTCTTTAGTGTTTATAATATAAGTAAAACTTGTATGATATTAATGTATAAATACACTAAAATAAACAATTGTTTCTTTCTCATGATTTTCTTGTTAAATCTAATTCTAAAATCAATATTGATCAAGTATTCACTTTATTATTCTCACATATTTCAACCAAAAAAACATGTAATAATCTTATATTGTAGCTTAAACTTATATAACTTACCTTGGCCGATATATTGTTTGACAGCCAATCAAGACCTTCATATAACCCTTCACTAGATGTTGCACATCATCATCATCATCATCATCATCATCATCATCGTACTCAGTATATCCCACCAATAGCAAAGCTATGTTAGGGTCTGAGGAGGGTAAGATGTAGACAGCCTTACCTCTACCCCATAGGGATAGAGAGGCTGCTTCCGGTGAGACCCCCGGCTCGATAGTAGTTTTGCATCAAGCCTTGGACATAAAGCTCATAGCACTCAATCATCGGGATACCGGCTGATTGGTGCATGTACCCTTCACTAGATGTTGCACATGTACTCTGTATATACCTGTTATCATTTTTATTTACATAACTTCAAACTCTATTAACATAAAATTGGCTTATTGTCACGAAGTTATTTTTACATTTGGTAGAGGATATAGATTACCAACGATGATTTCGTAAGGAATGGAGTCCAAGTTTGTCAGTGATTTCAGCAGCCTTCATTGAATTTGGAAGATCTTGTTTATTTGCAAACATGAGTATCGTGGCTTCACGAAGTGCATCCTATAAAAAACGACGTTTGCAATAAGTTTCTTGACCCCAATTCGTGATGTTAAAAATATTACTTCAATTTAAGGGAAAATCAAGGATTTTAGGCGGAAATTTATAAAGGCCTGAATTTGGAAGGTCAGGCGTTTAATAAAGTTAGCTGTAAAATTTGTGTCGGGATACTTCTTTAAATACATTTTTCTTAGCATAACTCTTTCTCTGGTAGCAGTATTTCTATGAAAAAGACGCTAAAATAAAATCTTGTCAAAGGCCGGTAAATAAGTTGAGCTGTATGAAATTATTACCTCATTGAGTATGCGGTGAAGTTCATCTCTAGCTTCAGTAATCCTGTCTTGATCGTTGCTATCGATCACAAATATAAGCCCTTGCGTGTTTTGAAAGTAGTGTCTCCACAAGGGTCGGATCTTCACATAATATGAAAACAATCAAAACATGATCATGGATAGAAAGTAGTTATAACTTATAAGTGATGAGTTAGTTGGTGGCCTAAGGTTTTGTGTACCTTGTCTTGTCCTCCAACATCCCATACGGTGAAGCTAACATCCTTGTACTCCACAGTCTCGACGTTAAAACCTTGTTTAATATCATAAATTTTAATTCAAACGACAAAACGAAACGAGCTAAAGGGATATAAATATGAACGGGAATTAAGGTACCGATGGTTGGAATGGTAGTGACAATCTCTCCAAGTTTAAGCTTGTACAGAATTGTGGTTTTGCCTGCAGCGTCGAGTCCTACCATTAGAATCCTCATTTCCTTCTTCGCGAACAACATTTTCACCAACCGCGATATTGCCATGCCCATTTTCTCTCAATACGAAACTTGGTTTGGTCGAATCAAGTAAAGGGTGTTTTAGTAGCCAATAAAGGAGTTAGGAACTTGATTCCAATTGGAATCGGATGTCATGATGGAGTTATCAAAAGAGAATGGTATCACTTTATTTTAGACTTTTGAGTGTTGTTTTTCAAAGGAAAAGGAGTTCCAATTCCATGGTATTAATCTTATGTTAAATTCTCTATGTTTGAACACTAATAGCTACATGGTATTAAACTTCGGCTTTCTTGAGTCGAACCAGGCGGGCCATCTGGAACAGACTGACATATTAGTGGTTCCACAGCTTTTTTTATACGATATTTCGGAAACAATGAGTTTGCATACAAGTTTTTAAAATAATAAAGACGATTATATAACTGCATATTTCAAGAGTGAAAATAGAAAGTTGGCCCGTTTTAAGTTCCAAATCGCTGGCCAGACTGTGAACAGCCAAAATCCAGCCACAAATGAAACCATAAAAATCTTATATTGACTAAAAGATCAGTTCGTTTACAGGCCTAATCCATGACGATGACCTACTAGGATGTCTAATGTTTTCAACTTTCACTCAGGCAAACGAAAATAAACCCGTGAACTACTGATTGACAAAGTTGATGATATTGGTTGGCATAAAAGACCGGATGTTACAGTAAACACAATGACATAATATGCTAAAAAATACTTATGAAATACCAAAGCATTTTTTAAGTTCTCACATTCAAAAATATGAATTTATATATCTAGATGATGATCATCAACTTTATAGTAGGCAAAGCCAACAGGTTGGATGTCACGGTAAACATAATATGCAAAAATAAAAGTTTGAAATACCAATACATGCTTTAAGTTGTCGCATTCAAAAATATGAACTTAAATCTAGATGATTAAAGATCAAAGGTCATAAGAGGAGACCCCTTTGAATGCACATCAGAAGCATCTGAAACCCTCAACCGTGTGTTAGCAGCGGCATCAACTTCCGCATCAACAACCGTTTTCCTCTTCTGCGAATCGGGATTTGACTGGTCAACTTCCACAGTTTGACCCGCACACACATCATCTTCACTCTTAAGAAGCATAGCTTTAGCTTCTTCCATAACGGATGCATCCTCTTCAGCAGCATACAGTATCTTCTTAATAACTTCAACAACCTATAAAAAAAGTACATATTTGTTCAAACATTTTCAACTTTTTTCTTTCCAAAACGTGTAAACAAAACACGAGTTATAGAGCAATTACAAGCAAATTTGTGACGGGGGGAAGTTGGCATATCATTTCAACATCTCTCAACTTTGAAAAGTAGAAATCTCTCTCTTTCTCAAGACTTTCCGATGTTAATTTCAGTTCAGTAACCTGTTGATCATATGCAGATGTGTCAGCAGCTGAAGATGGTTTAGTGTTCTTGACCGAGGGTGCATCTGCTTTTCGGGTATTATGGGTTTTGGATGCAGCTGTGGTGCCATGAGTCGGTTGCGATTGAGCAGATTTCTTGGTTATGTCTTTTCGACCTTTGCTAGCTTCTCTACGCTCCTGAGGATTGTAACTGAAAATGTAAAGTTTAAAAAGTTAATTATGGATTGTGTAAACTTAAACTTGAGGCATTATGCAACGAATTAAAAGGTTACTTTCGATGATCGCCTCCACTAACAGAATCACAGTATCGCTTCATCCATTGCATGAATTCAAGATTATCAAGAGGTCTTCCTTTCACCAGCCTGCTCACCTCAATGTGCTGTCATCAAAGATAGCATATTGTTTGATTACTATATGAACAGAGTGTTTATACTTTATAGACATCATACTTGTTGCTAAAGTGAGTAAAAGGAGATTAAGTATGCAATAGCAATTAGCAAGTGATTCTCAGCATCAGGCATAATTTCTTTGCAAAACAACTATTGCAGACTACTTAAGGTTGCTCAGTCCAGCATAATAAACAAGTGTTCATTTGAACTTTAGCAAGAATAATCACTCAATTGAAACATTACATTTGTGCGTTGTAAAATAGAAACACACCACACAATGTCGATATTCCATTTTATATGTTGCTCATTTGAATTTTAGCAAGTATGAAGATTAGTATCTATGAAATGAATTACATATAGAAACTAATTCACACATTCGGAACATGATTAATATCAGAAACAGTCACAACAGAAATCTTCCACCTAATAAGTTCTTCATTTAAATTTTAGCAAGCATGATGGTTAATACGCAATGAATTACTCATATGAACCCATAGAATCTAATTCACTCATTTCGGATTATCGCGCATGATATAACAGAAACAAATCACAATGTCTAGCATGAACAAACTTAATTAGATCAGAATATATTGTAAATAATACCTTAGTGATTTTGAGTTTGTTGAAAACATCCTGAAGAATCTTGTAATTCTGAATCATATCATACTCCGTCCTGGCGTCGAAATTGACCTTGTGCATCGGCACCATTCCAGGATGAGCAGCGTCCATCAATTGGCAGTGAACAGCACCGGTGCATGCCTACATCCAATCAATCCATTGAAATCGTACACCTAATTCGAATTAACACTCAACACTATCAACATTATCAGGTCATATAATAATGATTATTAAACAGCACCAGTACATGCCTACATCCAATCAATCCAGTGAAATCATACACTTATTTCGAATTTTAAACACACATACATTCACTGCTATCAACAATTAGGTCATATATAATCGATTTCCACAGATATAGAACAGAAAATCACAACGATTATTAAACAACACCGGTACATGCATACGTCCAACCAATCCAGTGAAATCACACACTTAATTCGAATTATACACATACACTCAACACAATTAGGTAAAATAATATCGATAATTCAATAGCATGCGATACTAGCGTTTGATGAAATCGTACACTTAATTCGAATTATATACATACATACAGTCAACAGTCACACTATCAACATTATTAGGTCATATAATAACAATTATCGAATTATATACATATACTCAATGCTATTAACACAATTAGGCCATATATACAGTGGCAAGTGAAATTAGGGCTTGAATTACGTTACGTACCTCTTCGACTTTGCTGAGATTGAGATGAAGAGTGTGTTTGATCCACGCTAAGATCTCAGACCGGCCGACGAAGTAAGCCGCGTCCATCATTCCGATATTCGTTGCCATTTTTAGAGAGAGAAACTGTATTTTCAAATGAAAGAGGGAAGCGGGCTTTTGTAGGCAACTTATAGGGATGGCAAAAAAACCCAAACCCGATGGGGAAAACCGAAACCCGCCCCGAACGGGGCGGGTTCGGGGACACTTAATCGGGGACGGGTCCGGGTTCGGGTTTTCCCCGTTTAAGTTAATCGGGTTCGGGGCGGGTATGGTATAGCCTGTACCCGCCCCGTATACCCGCCCCGTATACCCGTTTAAAACCCGTTTAATTAAATATAATTTTTATATTTATATATAATATATTATTTATTATTTATTTTCCCAATATACCCGCAATAAAAGAACATTTTATTTTTTATTTTTAACTTAGCTACTATATAAACTTTTGACTTTTGTGATATGAATATAGCAACTTGTTCAGAAGAATCCGAGGCATATTGCCAAACTATTGAATATGATTGTGACGATGGTATTGAGGTAATACATATATATATGGTTTATCGTTTACATTTTAATATGGTTTAACATTGATTCTTATATAGTTTCCAATTAATATGTTAATGTTTGATTATCATAGCAATCCGGCGTGACAAGTGTTTGAATGGTTGAATGGGTGCGGTATGGACGTGTAAGAAGGATCAATCATGAAGTTAATTTCCGTTGTGATGGGAGAAATAAACATTTTTATGTATTAATAATGTCTTTTGTATGTGTAATGTGTTTGGATATTGAACTTTTTGTGTATTAATATTGTATTGTAATTTTGTATCATTTTCTTACAATCGGGTTTTAAACGGTGAACCCGACGGTTAAATGGGGATCCCCACGGGGAATTTAGCCCGTTTAAAAACCATTTATGCTAGACGGGTTCCCCGAATACCCGCGGTTTTCCCCGAATCCCCGATGGGGATTCCCCGTTTAGTCCCCGCGGGTTTTTAGACGGTTTTGGTAATGAGTTTTATAAACCGGGGCGGGTATGGGATTGGCATTCCCCGCCCCGAAACCGCCCCGTTGCCATCCCTAGCAACTTATTATAATATTCATTCAAAATTAGGTTTTCTTTAATATTATTATTTTTTAATTCTTTTCCAAAATTGAAATATCTATTGGTGTAAATGTATAGCCAGAATAATGTTCTCCACGGGCAACGGACCCGAATAGGGCTGTAAACGGACTGAATCAGACTAAACATTTTTCGTGTTCCTTCATTAAATTTTTGGCAGACAAACGAACGGTTCACGAACACTTTATAGAATGAAAGCTCATGTTCGTGTCCGTCCATTAAGGAATAGAGTTTTTCCGTGTCCATTTGTGTCCAATATTGTAAACGGACGCTAACGGATAAATGAACATTAACGGACTCTAATGGACAAACGAACACACAGATACTGATGGACAAACGAACATTAACACACACTAATGAGCGTTAATTGACAACCATACAAACGAACATAAACGGTTACGTATTGATTTCAAAAAGTATAGCTGTTGGACAGGCGTTACTGGACATTCGCGAACACTATTGAATGAACATGGTCTCTGTATGTGTTCTTCCGTTACGCTTGTTGAACAAAATTTTTTTGTTCATGTTTGGTTCGTTTATTAAACGGACGGACAATCCGAGAATCAACAAACTACTTGAGGCATTGTTCACAAAATTGTGGTTCTTCTTTTCATCGCCAAACGGACATTCGGTTCATTTACAACCCTAGATCTGAATATCGAAAAGCAGATATATAAACATATCGTAACAATTTATTATCTTGACACAACAAAAAACACAATTTAGGTATCGCGGCACTGTACCGACACTCAAGGATATGTGACGTAGATAAAAGTAAGCGTACAGTACGACAAACTCAAAAGTATCAAAAGTGCTGTTAGTCAAAATTCTAAAAATAACATAGTTAAACGTTATAAATGATTAAATAACTTAAATGCATAAAAAATAATTACAAAAGCTATTTGGCAAAAATACACTCAAAATTTAAAGCATAACAACGTTATAAATGATATAAATTATTAAATAACTTAAATGTATAAAAACTAAAAATAAAAAGGCTATGCCAAAAAAGAAAACTGCGTTGCAAAAATACAACAAATGTTAAGGCATAAATTAAAATCATGAAATCTTTTAGGGGCTACGGTTAAATATGAAAAAAAGCTAAGAGTATAATTGACAATCACCAAATTACACTGTAGCAATTGATTTTTCAATTATACATATGGTATATAATTTTACACAAAACATTTACCAAAAGTTTTTGTTTCTTCTACAAGTTCATTCAACTGTTTATGAGGTATTCTATTTTATGAATTTTTCTATAAATGTATTTTTTTTTAAATGGATAGAGTTACTTAAAGTTCTTTTTGTTTCATAACTTAACTTTTGTTAGATCAACTCATTTGTGAGCCTCGTTTTGGTACCACCGGTCAAGATCAAATCATGCAAAGCAGATTAATCAATGATTATATTACCCTTGAAAAACATGTAGAAGACGAAGAAACGGTATAAAGAGACCGGATTAGAGTTAATTTTGAGCATGCGATTTTGAACGCGTCATATGAACCTTCTCTTCCCTCAACATTAAACACATTGGATGAGTAAACCAAGCCCGGGGCTAGACGGTGACAACAGACCATGGGCTACAGCTTGAGAGGCCTGGAAGTGCTACAACCAAATGTTGCACTACTTCATTAAGCTTCAAGCGCACACACATTCAGCTTCAAGCCTACATCCTCAATTGACCCGATCTCACAAAATATGTAATTAAACAACAGTTTAGACTAAAACATAATGTTCTAAAAAATAAAAAGCTGTTTATTGAATTGATATAAAAATCTATCCATATAATTCAACAATTATTAATCAAGCTAATAATTGTATAAATCAAACGAAGAAATCAAGAACACAAGAGCACAAGAACTTTAACAACACTTCTTTGATTATAATTCACCGGATGTCAATAACAACCAAGACCATCAATATATACTAAGACATAGATTTATCCTAATTTATTCCTAGTATCGTTTACATGCTAACGCTAAAACGATAAAGATTCTATTATCACTAAACTATGGCATTACAATTAATTGTTAAATCTATTGTTGGTATTAGTTGTGACCACATAATGTTAAACTTTCACTTTATCAAGATCACAGCCCAACCATTACTTACCCGAACAATGATAATTGATAAACAAAAACATAAAGAGACATCAAAGGCTGGACCATTAAGTGCCTATTATTGGTCAAGGTTTTCGTTCACATGTAGCCCCTCAGTTAACAATTAACATATCGGTTTAACCATACCGGATTTGATTTTAGCTGGCCACCCGAATCAATATTTGTTACTTCTAATTTAACAAATAACTAGCACACGCTTTACAACTATAACTAGACTAGATTAATAAAAGTATATAACCATTATTAAAAGTTATCATATACACAAATTTTAAAATTGCCATTCTACATCAGCTCTACTTGTTTTAAATTCAGTTATAAACAAGACAAATAAAAATTAAAGTAAAAACAACTAATTATTCGTTTAAATTAATCATAAATAACACATCTCTCCACATGGAAATTTTTCAAGAGTATGTAGCACCTCTTTCATATGTGGTCTCTTTTGTGGGACCAGTGATATACAACTGTAAGCCACTTTCAACAATGCCAACAAGGCCACCTCTTTGCCCTCCATGTCAGCACGGATAGCCACGTCAACCATTCGCAACACCTTTTTCTTCTCTTCAACCGTCAACGTGACGTTCCACGTCATACTAGCGGGCCCAAACTCGTCCGACACAAAAACCTTTCCGGTTAAAAGTTCAAGCAATATAACACCATACGAGTACACGTCCCACTTTGGGCTGGGCTTTAGGTTTCTAAGCGACTCGGGTGCATAATATGGTGAAATGCAGCCCATAGAACTTGGGCTTGGGCTCAACTTTGGCCCAATGACCATATCTGTGAAACTGTCACGTGACGTATTGGACCTCCTGCTACCAAAGGTTCGGGTCGATCCACCCACTTTGCAACTCTGATCGCCTGCCAGTAATCTTTCAAGCCCAAAATCTCCTATCTTGGGCTCCATATCAGACCCTAACAAAATATTACTCGGTTTGAGATTCCCATGCACTTGCTTCTTGTCATGGATGTATACTAGCCCACGTGCGGTGCCTATTGCTATCGTAAGCCGAACTCCCCATGGCAGCGGACAAGGCGATGATCCAACTTTTTCTACAAAAGGTGCAAGTCAACAAAGCGTGTTAATGATTTGGGACACAACAGTAAATGATTTGTATACTTTCGGAGAAAAATATATTATCTAGTTTGTTTTGTAAGGAATTATTTGGTTAAGGTTATATTTTATAAGCCTCGTGGGTATAAGCAGTCAAGGACCTTTATTGCTATCATACGCCATGGCCCATGGGTCAGTGCATTAATAAAACAAAGGATTCAGTTACAACTACTCCACCTCGGTCACCGTCAACAGCTCATTTTAGCACTAGTAAAGTTGGAAAGCTAGATTGCGCATGTGCATGCTGAAGAATTTTGTGAAAATATAAAATTATGTTTAATATTCCAAACAATATTACAATATTTAGTGTTTATATTCTTAAATCTTAGCCTTCATATAATAATTATTGAGAAAATTCCAAATTTTAAAAGTAATGCAACTTGATATAATTAAGTCATTATCTTAGTTATTTTAACAATAACATTGTTGAACAAAAGTCATTATCTTAACAATAACATTATAATTAAGTACAATTATTTAATCATTCTAAGTTTGTAACAATAAAAAACTATACCAAAAAAGATTTTTAACTTATTTCACTAGCCCTTGTAATGGATCCATTTTTTACTTTTTACCGAGGACGTGCAACAAATTAGAATCACATTTTGTAAATTAAATATAAAGATACCAGTCACTAGTTTGGTCTGGTGACAAAGAATTATAATCCTCAATCAAGAATTTGTGGGTTATAGTCTCCACCTTGAGATATTATGAAAATATTAATTGTCCAAGGAAAAAATAATAAACTAGGTTTGCCTATCATTGATGCAAGATACACGATCTAATTGTTACAAAATTATTTTGTGTTTCACTACAAAAATGTTGTTTTAATAAATGATTAGTGGTGAGGAATGCTAATGCGCACACATGAAATGCTATATTGCGCCTAAAGATATATAGAGAAAAAGATGACTCACTATAACGTGCACTGGCTAAGTTGCCATAGGGAACGTAGTCGTAAATAACAAGCTTCTCTTCCGCACCCCAATAGAATCCACGGACCCGAACCAGGTTCGGGTGAACCAGTCTGGCAATCACCCGAACCTGGTTCTCAAAGTCCTTAAACCGTTCCAACCCATTTTCCCCAATCCGTCTAACCGCCAGCGCGGTCCCATCCTCCAACACCGCCTTGTAAATGATACTTGACCCGGAGGTCCCGAGTATATACGCGGACGCCTTCAACAACGTCTCAAGCTCGAGCCCTTTTCCTCCCCCGTCAACCCTCACCAACCCGTTTGTTAAATCATCAGTTTTATTATTATTATTATTATTACTATTATTTTCCGATTCTACCCTTTCGGTATCCGAGCAATCCGAGCTTGACATTTCGCTTAACTCTTCGCCTTCGACACTTCTTCGCTTAATAATACACCCCCACGACCGCAACGTTTTACGCTCGTCATCATCCGATGACGAGCCCCCCCACTCGTTATCTTGATTATTCGCACTTTTATCATTGCGCTCATCTGGTGAACAACGCTGACGTCTTTTCAATACATAAATAAAAATAAACACTAAAATCGCTACCACCGCGACATCTCCTACCACAATTCCCACTATTGTACTCGTTTTAAATCGATTTTTCGATGTTCCATCGGATGTATTATTCGAAGAAATGTTCGAATGAGTCGACGGGGTCGTTTCGGGGAAACCCGCTATTGCGGGCGGATACGTGGAAGCCGTTGAAGGAATTACACATAATTCTTTCAACGGCTTCCCACAAAGCCCTCGGTTTCCGGCGAACGAACTCGCATTTTGGTTAAACAACACGCCGGATTCCGGGATTGCTCCGGTGAGATTATTATACGATAAATCAATTATCCCATTTGCCGGAATCTTGTTCGCAAAACCCGCCGGAATCCCGCCGGAAATATTATTATGTGAAACATTAAAGTATTCAATATCACCGCCGCCAAAATTTTCCGGTAACGTCCCATTAATGAAATTACTAGATAAATCCAAAACTTTAATAAAATCAAACCCGCCGGAGATATCGCCGGAGAAATAATTACCGTTCAATAAAACCACCGTCAAGTTGGGTAACAAAGCAAGGCTTTCCGGCAGCTTTCCGGTTAATAAGTTACCGGAAAGATTAAGACTCCGGAGGCTTTTCCATCCTTCAAAAAGCTCGCCGGAGATTAAATTATTCGACAAATCAAGAACCTCAAGCTCCGGTGCACTGTATAACGATAAGGGTATCGACCCGTTGACCGAATTGTTGGATAAGTTGACTTCTCGGAGGTGTTGGATTAAACCCAAATTGGCGGGAATGGAGGCAACGAGTCCGGAATTGGGAAGTGAGATTCCGGTGACACGTGTCTCGGTTTGGAAAGAGCGGCAAACGACGCCGTTCCATGAGCATGGAGTGTCGTCGGAGTAGTTCCACGTGGATAAGGCGTTTGACGGGTCGGATAAGACGGAGTATTTGAATGAGAGTAAGAGGATGCCGTCGGTTGTGAGACTGAAGGCTGGGTGGATTGTTAATAATAATATTATTATTATTATGAGTAGAAGATGTTTGATCATGGTGTTTGAGAACATGAATTATGCATCTCTTGCTATTTGTTGTTGTTGAAAGAATGTGAGATTTATGAGTGAATAAAATCAGAATGACATTTATGATTTATGTGTGTGAGAGAGATAATATAAATATAGTATAGTTGGAACACAGATGTTCAATGCTGGAAAATGGAAATGATATGAATTTGACTTTATCAAGCTTGAGTTAATTTACTAAATTTATGTTGTAATTTGTTTTTATTAAAGTGTTATTGCGTTAATGCTAAAATATTTAATGCTCTATTTATTTATTTTTATTTCTCCCAACAAGTGAAAACAAATGATTTTATATATAAACTTTCTGATTTTAAACATTTTTGACCAAATGCAATTAATTATAACTAGTACGTGGAGTACTTATTGACGATTAATCGGGTATTAATCTAAGTCTACACATAATTTTTATAACTATGACTATTATCTATGTATTTTATTTAGTTAAAAGTCATTTATTTATAAAATTAGTTTGATATTTTAAATTGCTCTTAGCCTCTTGCATTTCATTTTGTCTCGTTCGGTATTTTATTAAATAATATTTTTTTTTTCGTTTTTCTTTTCACTCACAAAATATTGAGTAAAAATAGATAGTGAACACGTAATAGGTAGGACTGTAGGAAAAAACCAATAGTTTGGTCTAGTAATAAAAACGTATGTTTTGTGACTAATTGTTTGTAGGTTTTTGTCTCACACCCTCAGTTGAGACTAGGGGGAAATAGTGGAAAAAATTATATGTTTCAAAAGAAACTAAAAAAAAAGGAGAGAATACATAATAGATCTTTCTAAATATAAAGAATGAAAGGTTAGTCCTTAATTTTAATCTCTATATTAGAGAATAAGATGAAGTATCATATCATATACAAAATTTTCTCTAAGTTGAAGGGAATGAGATGTGAGTTAGAAAAAGTTTCAAGTACTTCGGATAAAAAGATTTTGTAAATAATTGAGTTTCTTAAGTGTCTTTCCACTAGTTATTTAAAGAACCTTATTCATCTCTAAAGTCACATAGCTTTTATCAAGTGTTTATTTATTTTTAATTAAATGTTATAAATGTTTAATTTTCAAATTAAGTTAGACAAATAAAGAAATATTAGTTTTGGTTACTACTACTTAAACTTATCAAATATAGAATCTGGTTATTAGTTAATGATTTATCATATTATCTCCCTCAAAACTAATTTAAAAACATAACCACTAAATAATAAATAACATTTAGTTTAAAAACAAGATACAAAGTCTCAAAACTAGACTTCTGTTTTTGAGATTTCATGTTTATGTTTATGTTTATGTTAAACGTACAAATAGCATATTTGGTTGGTGACAACATCCACATGCAGATTGGGACATGCTGCAAAACCTCATAATCATACGATTGACTTTTATATCATATATGTTTGTACTTTCTAATATTGAAGTATCACTACCAATAGAAACATAAAAGTTTGTGTTTTTCTTTTTATGTAAAGCGTTATATACTTATCTTCACAACGTGAAAAAAAAAAAAAAACTAACTAAACTAAACGAGCTTTATAGAATTTAGGAATTTTAGTGGAATTGATGGAAACAACTTTTGTACTGTAGCACTTGTGTTTACGTTTTAAATGTTTAAAAACTAAGATAGGCTGTCGAAATATATAAAAGCATGCAAATAAGTTTTCAACAAGAAAACAAATTGTTCAAACATGAAAAAGCATATACAATGTTATATATGTTTTCTACATAACAATAACTAATCAAAGACTAAGTTTGTTTCAAAGGCAAATTTCTTTTACTTCCCACGACTCGAACCAAAGACTTTCGAGTGCTTAAAGAATTTGTCTCTGCCACTAGGTCACCGACTTCTCCAAAACCCCCTTTAACCAAGTTAGCAGTGATATTGTTAACACAAAATCTCAGCAGTGAGATTTCTACTTCCAAATGGCACGCTTGACTAATATCCTAACAAGGATTATCGACAGGGTATCATGTGATGAGCCATAGATCAAATGAATAGCTTTACGTTGGTTGCAATTGATATGAAGACTCGTCAATACATTTAGTCATGCAAACACACTACCATGGTTTACGTTTAGGTTACCTTGTTTACGCTCATGTGAATGATGGTAAAAGCTAGCGGCAACCATGGAGTGAACATTTTTAGGCATAACATGGTTGCTCACACATAGAGCTTATGGACATTCACAGCTTCGATATCACCATCGTAACAATGATGAAGTTATGATACGATTATTAGAGAAGCTAATTAGTTAAGGATAATTATGCAATCTTGAGCTGAATCATTAAAAGATGTGACTAACTACGAGGTTTAATTAATAGCCTACAACTTAGTTTTGTGAGAAGTCAACATGAACAATTGAGATTTGATGTATGGATTTTTTTACTTTCTTTGAAGATAGATATACTTCAAAATACAAAAGAACATATTGAATAGTCGAGACTCTAGATGAGTCCATCCACTCCACTAAGAGATCTTGCTCTAAACTTTAATCGCACAGTCGCATGAAATAAAGACACTAGCAACGTTTCAAAACTAGGGAGCAAAACAGGCAAACATCATGCTGTACACTAATTCCTAGGATCATAGGCCAAAAACATGATGTCATTATCAACTTATTACACCTAAAAACATCTTTTTAAAGCTTTGGATCATGGGTTTTTCTTTAAAGAATATTAATTAAGCTAATAAGCTTTTGCTAAAAGGAAAAAAGAACCATAGGCTTTTTATTTAAAATGTACTAAACCAAACACCCTAACTCTTAAAGTTGTCCGAACATATTAATATTTCATGTTTTTTCCATTGTTTTATTTTGTAAAGCGTGTTAGCTACCTGTTTTAGATAAAAATTACTTTAAACCAATATATATTGAATAAACTTTTCACACACTCATCACTCATGTGCCACACATCCACTTCCATGATGGGTTCAAGCCAATAGAAAGTTAGGCAAGGCTGTTGTCGTAAAGTCAAACCTTGATCTATGAATCCTCATTTGACCCGGTCTCTTATATAGTAATTATTATGCCAATCACCCATTAAAATAATTTAAAATATTTTTTACGTTACTGACTTAAGATAGTTCTCAAGTCATTGAAGTGGATGTGAACTAGACAAGAAATTAATTGCATTAAAAAATGACAAGAAAGTAACCAAATTTGTTGAATTCATCACAAAAAAGTACGTTTATAGCCTTTAAAGCTTTTTCTTTGTTTCATTAAAAGATTATAATATACAATAATAATATAACTTATAAAGTCAATTATGTACCATTAATCACTCTTAAAATAAGAAGCCTTTAAATTAACTATGTTAGAAAAATATTATAGAAGAAAATGATGGATCTAGTGTTCGATCATGAGTCTCATGTCTTAATCTATTTCGTTGCCAACATAACTTTAGTTTCGAGCCTTGAAAACAAAGTTATTCTTTTAGCTTTATGTGATACGCGTTGTTTATCTATGATTTCTTATACCAAATTTATGAAAAATTATAAAATGTGAATAATAAAAACTTAGCATCAGAGAACACTTTTAATTAGATTAAAATTTAATATAAAAGAAAATACGAACAAACATCTTATATGTTCTTTCAGCAAAATAAAAATGTTTATATAAATGTTCTAAGCAAGAACTTTGCTAGCTGATATTAGAGAACATAACCATTAATGGTTTTCCTCCAAAGAGTTTATACAAATCTAATATTTAAAATATGTAACTCTCGTCTATATTTAGATAGTTTGAATAGGTTTGATTAGTTTTTATTCTCTCTTTATTATTTTATATTTGTAGCTTGTAACCGATTTCGTTTTCTTGTATTTATACCTCACTATTAGCAATGACAAAATCAAGTTGATTTGATAAACTTAATAGCTGATTCTTTAATCTTTTGAAATTAAGTGTTTAGTAACCATACGAACTAGTTATATAATCAGAAACATACTCATCAGTACCTTAGTAACCAACAAGACCAAATAAACCAAACTTACATTTTATACGTAACTTTTAAGATGTTATGAGAGGAAACTAATAGGAATCTAATATTATTGCCAGAGGGGAATAATTCGGTTAAGTTTTCCTGTCAATTGGTGGCTATAAGACTATAACTCTATAACTGACCAAATTATAAACTTATATTTAATTTAAACATGGTTTGTTTTATATTTTGCATACAAGAATCTGCTTGTCGTTAACATGTGTTTGATGCTCGAGAATACCAATAATTCCAATAAATATACCCTTTGCCAGAGGATTACAAGAAGCAGCAAGAATAGTTGTACGTTGTGCAGAAACGGTTATACGAGTAGGGCGTAGTGGAAGCTTTCACTCATTCCCACTAACTCAAAAGTCACCTTTTCAAAAGACACATGCAAATGATTACATTCCAAAATCTTAATTTAGTCAAAAAGAAAAGCTATATCCCAGCTGTAACGCCTAGTGATTACGCATAAGGCTAAGGGGTGTGAGGGGGCTTTAATAGGAGCTTTAATGGAGGCTCCAATCAATAATATTATGACGTGTGGCAGAGAGAGAAACTAGATAAGGGGGTGTTGGAGCCCCGTTGGAGCCCCTGGCCCTGGTGTGGAGGGGCTCCAGCAGGGGCTCCAGCGAATTTTTTTTTATTTTTTTATAAATATATTCAAACAACGTATTATTAAAAAAACTCATAAATTATTAAAAAAACACATTATTAAAAAAACACATTAATATCTAAAAATAAAATAAAAATTAAGTACTAAAAAAAAACATTATTCTTATTCTTCGGCTTGGTCTTCTTCGATCAACCTCTTTCGGATACGTTCCTTTTGCTTTTCCATTAGCATTTGATCGACCGGATTTAGGTTACTGAAGTCTCTAGTAAGAAAGTCCAAATCTCTCATTCGACTTTTTTCCTTTTTGTCATTAGAGACCACCTCCATGGTTTTGTTGAATTTATTGAGGGATTCAACAAGATTGGCGATGTTTACGGCTTCCCCCTCAGCCGGTTTTTTCCCCTTGGCGTCCCTTCCCAATGGCCGCCTCCTCGGCGGTGAAGACGTTTCCTCCTCCGCAATGTTTAGGTCGAATCCAACGCGGCAATCCGACCCGGTTGAAGTGCTATACGCTCCAGATGAACTAGTTTTAGTCCGTTTCGCCCTTACTTCCGCATCAAAGTCCGGCGCCACCAGCTCAACCCACTTGGAACACCTTTTCAACCTCTCCCACAACAATAAATCGTCCCACGTCTTCACCATCCCATACCTCCGCAAACACTCCTGCTTCCACTCTTCGACCGTGAAATTGTAAACCGCCAAATCATCACTGCCACTTGGTCTCATACGACCGCTGTTCCTGTTGAAAAGATTAGTAAACAAGCCGACAAATTTTCTGATTTCGGACCACCGACCCGAAATCATATCGGCGTTCCACTCTGTACTCCCAACGAGCATGTAGAACGTCTCCCTAACCTTTGTCCAAAAAATCTTTGCTCTTTTGGTAGTCGGCTGCAAAATGAATAAATAAATTAGATTTCCATTTAACTTTTATATTTAACTTTTTTATTAAAAATCATTTTTAAAAACATTAAAACAATTACCGCAACGCCGATCCTCAGAAATGACTATCCAAGCCAGACACAAGGCTTCCTTCTCATCCGATGACCACGGAGTGGCTTTCCGTTTCGTCCTCGGAGTCGAAGCCGGTCCCGACCCGTCCGTTGCAAGTTGTTTTTTCCGGTGGACGCGTCTTTTTGGTCCCGTAGCTTCACCGTGTGATTCTTGTGTCTCCGGAACAACAAAGTTAGGAGACGGTTGTGTGTTGGATGGTTGAAAGCCGGATGATTCTTGCGGCTCCGAATAAAACATCGGTTGGTGCGGTGACGACCATAAATCGTCGTCAATATAATCTGAATCAAGGTTTGGGTACCAATTTCCAGCCATTTTTTTTAAAAAAAGTTGAGAAGATGAATTGATTTTGGGTGAAGGTTTGAAGTTGTGGTATAAAAATGGGTGAAATGGGGTATTATATAAGAATTTTTTTTTTTTTAATTTAATAAGAGCCCAACGGCTCTTTTTCTAAAATTCAACAAGCTCCTCTCTCTCTTCTCCCGCTAACAGGCTCACGCCTGCATAGATTTTCGCGTTAGCGCCCCGGTGGTGTGGTGTTAGCGCCTGGGGGCGCGAGCGGAGGGGCTATAGCGCCCCCGTTGAAGCCCCACACCCCTCAGCCTAATATTTACCTTTCTTTTAAGATAAAAACAAAATTAAATAGAGTGTTTCTTTGCTTTTTTAAACTCTATATTCCTATTTGTTACAGAAATAATCATAAGATTGTGGCCTAAATACATATATTCAGCAAGTGTATGCCACAACACAACTGTTATATAATTCAAAATTGGATGAAATGAGTTGTATAGAGATGGTAAATCTTTTAAAGTCACCAGACAATCAATTACGCTAATTTAGTTCAAAAAAAGAGAAAGAGCTGCATATTTAGCCGCCCTCCTATCTTTGATATCTCTCTTCTACAACACCATCAAATAAAAACAAAAATAAAAATTCATCTCTTCCCATTTAATCTATCAATCAATCATCTTTTAAATTCCAACTATGCAAATGATGTCTATCTTTCATATCAATCCCACTTTACAAGTTTTTCTTCATAGTTGATTTGCTCGGTGCAAAAATCGATTATGCATAAATATAAACATATATGGTACACTGTTCACCATCCTCTTCAGCCCACACACCTCAAATCAGGGTCTTGTTAGATGGTACGGAGTGGGTTGGTGCGGTGCTCCCAATCTTACCACAACATCACGTCACCCATCCCACTACCATATAGCTTCATCTTTAGTATGCAAACAATATACATAGCGAAACCTAGATGCATCATCTATAAATGTGATTACATACTTTTTGTTCCCTAATGATGGAGTTTAAGGGAAATCACATAGATCACTATGAATAAGTTAATAGTTATAGCACCTTGGGTTCCCTTTTAACATCCTTAAAAAGTTGTCTTGATTAAGAAATGAATCTTATTATTTGGTTAAGAAATGAATCTTATTCGTCCTAATGGGCTCATATTCATGACCATGGGCTTCTCCTTCAAGCAGAATCATTCTAATGGGCTAATAGTGAGCTCAATTCTCAAAAATGATCCAATAAGGCAAGAAGTTCAACTCCGTCTACTAAACTAGACATTAATACTTTGTTTTATCTCATTAGTTGGCTTCTTGTGACAACTCTTTTCCAATTATTCAAAATATACTTTGAACCAAAATATTTAAAATACAGTTATTATTAGTTAGTGATGAGTTAACCCTTATTGGCCGGAGAACCCGGCGCCAAGAGGAAAGGGTATAATCCAAGAAAGGAGATCATACTGGTGACACAGTGAGAGTAACGAACATCAATTCTAGAGAAAGCAGCTACAACGCATACATGTTTGGACATTAAATGCTTAAGATATCGCCTGACATATTTTTGCTCGTTTATTGTCAGACTAATAGGTAAACAATTATCCCCTGGATGACTGTTATGACCTTCGAATAATAAGGTGCGGCCCAGACGACGGTTAGATGCTTAAAACAATTAATTAGGAGGTATATATATAAGCTCATCAGAGTGACATTTTCTCTCTACCATCACCCTAGCCCCATCACAATAACTTATTCTCACGTCCTTAAAGTACCGCTAAAGTACTGCCACAACTACCTATTCTAACATTGAAGACTGGTCACGGCATCACCCATAGGTCCACCTCTGGCGAGACTAACAATTGTCATGATCATGCAATGGATAATACGCGCTAAACCAATCACAAGGTATTTAACACAATAGAGTGACTTTGGAATGACATACATAATTACATATGGTTAGTTTAACTAACTCTAAAGTTAATTTTGTGACAAACAACTCCACTAAACCAATCAAAGTTCCAACACATTGTATCAAAATCATTGTGTTTCTCAGTGTAATTATATAATGTGTATTCTTCGTGAGTAAAAATGATGATACGAAGTTTGCATAAGCATAAGTTACATTTACGTCACACAAGTAAAAACATAAAAATACACCAAAATATAATAACTGAACCACAATTCACCATCAATATCAACTTATTTCCCAACAAAACGAGCCGGACTAAACCGAGCAAGATCCACAATGGTGGAGCAACCATCCATGACAAGCTCGGCCATGGCAGCCCCCGTGGCAGGCCCGTTTAGTATCCCCCAACAACTGTGTCCTGTCGCCACGTAACACCCTTTCATGCCCGGAACCTCACCGATCACCGGAACACTGTCATCAGTACAAGGCAGAAAACATGCTTGCTCTGCTTTCACCACACTTTCTTCCCCTAAATGGCTTGACGTGGTCCCAGCCACCCGCTTTAAGACCCTGATCGAGTCAGGGTTCGGTTCGATCTCTTCCGGGCTGTCGGGAACCTCTTCTTGGGAAGACATTCCACATATGTACACTTCCCCTGAAAACCCAACAATTTTACTCCCTTGTAGATATAAAAAATATTATTTATTCTTCAATTTTTTTGCATATTAGATTCAAATTACAAATTTACATCATTTTATAAGCATTAATAGTTAAACTTTACTAATTTGATGTTAAACAAGTCAACCAGCAAAACTTTCTAGCTTGACACGAACATGGCCCATGCAACTAAACATAACGTGTACGAGTTAAATGCAAAACTGACGTTGACCACTCAAAACCCAAAATTAACCTGAGCCCGTTCAAACTACACTAAAGCCCAAAATTAACCCGAGCTCGTTCAAACTACAATAAAGCCCAAAACTAGACCAAGCCCGTTCAAACTACACTAAAGCCGAAAATTAACCCGAGCCCGCTCAAACTACACTAAAGCTGAAAATTAACCCGAGCCCGTTCAAACTACACTAAAGCCGAAAAATTAACCCGAGCCCGTTCAAACTACACTAAAGCCGAAATTAACCCGAGCCCGTTCAAACTACACTAAAGCCAAAAAATTAACCCGAGCCCGTTCAAACTACACTAAAGCCGAAATTAACCCGAGCCCGTTCAAACTACACTAAAGCCAAAATTAACCCGAGCCCATTCAAACTAACGTGAGCTCGTTTAACTAAAACCTCTTTTAAAACAAATATATAAAACTGATTATTGCAACAAAATCTTACCTGTGGGCCTCGGATATATTTCAGGGTCCATGGGCTGTCCACCATGGGCCGGGTAATAACTAAGGAACAACGCATCAGCCGATATCGCATGCGCATCTTTCGGTTCCAAAACCAAACTATGGGCCTTAAGTCCATGAACCCGAACCAAACTCGACAACAACTTAAACTTACTAGTCCACGGCCCAAGAGCCAACACGACCGCGTCACCGCCAATCACACCGTCATCCACCACCACCGTTACCTTCCCTCCGCCTGTCTCCACTGTCTTAACTTTCCCAGCAACCACTTTTACCCCATACTCCACCACCGCCTTCTCCAACAACCTCCGAGTAAACAACTGCGGTTGAACTTGGGCCGTAGTGTTAGTCGTACCTAGGGGTGAGCAACTTAACCGTGTTAATCAAACCATAACCGCCATAATCGAACTGATTTTACCGGTAACCGACATACCCGGTGGGTCGGTTTTAATGAATTTTTGAAAACCGGCAAATGCAGGTTGGTTTTCGTTAAAGATAATTTCAAACCCGACCCATTAATTTAAATTTAACCAACGATACGTTTGGGATTAACTCTCACCAAACATATTGTCGGATTATACCACTATGATGTTTTCGGTTCAACTTTTGTTATCGAATTAACTTGAATTTCATTGTTAAATCATATAACACCATTTTTTCTAATATTCAGCATTAATATGAATTATATATTTTTTTGTTGGATTACGCCATGTCGTTTTTTTTTTAATATATGATATAAGCTTTTAAACTCAATTAAAACCAACCCATAACCAACCTGCTGTAACTTTCAAAACCGATTAACCGAAAGGCATTCCAAATGGACTCATGCCCACCCTAGACTCGTACCAATAGTTTTTGGGCTTTTAACCGGGCCGTCGATCCAACCCGGAAGCGTTGACTTTTTCCCACTACGTTGACTTTCTGCTTCGGTTACAGAGAGGCTAAGGGTATTAACCGGACGGTAACCATACGATTCTTTTCCGTTTAATTCTTCAGCGAGTGTACGGTGGAGATTGAAGCTGGCACGTGCGAGTGAAGATACGGGCCCACCGTCGCACCAGTCTAGAGCTAAGAAGCCGCCGGCTTTGCCTGATGCGGCGCAGGCGATGGATGACTGTTCGATTAATGTTACGGCGGCGCCTTTTTTGGATAGGAAATAAGCGGTGCATACGCCGATGACGCCGCCGCCGCAGACGAGTACTCGTTTGTTATTATTATTAGGTGGGTTGGTTTGTTCCATTGAGGCTTGAATGGTGAATCTGGAAGGTGCGAAAATTGGTGAGTTGGACAACATTGAAAGTGAAGAAGGTGGGTATGAATCAAACGGTGATAAGACACGTGTCGGTGTCGAGTGACTCAATGTACGACCCAAAATAAAATGTTTTGCATTATGGGCCTTTTGTTATTTGTACTCTGGTCAGCCAAAATCTTTTATCCACGTCTCTGCTTATGAACTATTAAGGTTAGAAGGAAACCCGAACTCGAAACCCGAACCCATCTGTAGGGTACATATAGGGTATGTGTTTCAATACCATATCTCGTACCTGGAACCGGACCCAAAATTTGTAACTAGTAATACTTGGAAAAAAGGAATCGGTTTCATACACGAAACTGAGTTTTTCCTTTACCCGAAACCAGGTTTTTCAAATGACCGATCTATACACGAAATTACCCGCAAAATACTTGAAAAATACTCGAAAATACTTTTAGTGCAACTCATTAAAAAATCAATCTATACCCGAAAAGTACCCGAAAAAATCCTGAAAAACCTAGAAAATAAGGTATTCAAATACCCGAGTTTAGAATACACGGTTCTATACCCGACCCGAACACGATACATAGGGTATGACTTTTAGATGCAATAGCCGGACCTGAACCCGAGCTGATTTTTCAATACCCGGTTATACCCGAAACCGGGTATTTGAAAAACTCGATTCGTGCACCTCTATCTCTGTGCATGATGTAGTGGTGCATAAACCGGTTAGTTGAAATCCGGTTATCTTCAAAATAGGTTAATGGTCAATGGTCAAATAACCGGTTAGAGCAATAATATAAATCGGTTACAGTTAGAACGAGTATAAACTGGCTAGTGGTTGACCGGTTAGGATTACGGATTGGAATCAGTTAACCGGGTTGACTATGCATCTCTACTATGAAGTATGAACTATGAAGGTTGGTTACTAATGTTGGTGATATAGATAACTATATTTGGATATTAACTATATAATTAATAATTTATGGGTTTGTATTATCTAAGATGTGATTTTCCCAAATCAACCTGTTTCTTGTTGGATGGTATATAATTGCCGGTATAATAATAAGTTTAAGATATCAATAATCAGATATGTAGAGCGTTCAACAAAGAACAGAGATTGTATTCCGAGAAACAAAGCTCTTAACCTTTTGTCTTCTAAACATATAAAAAGATTTTAATTATATAGAAGGTAAATCATCTTAACAATTCAGTTGATGGCTAGCATTTTATAACTTTCAATAGTTAGATAATTGTATTAGTGGAAAGTGCTTAGCATAAATTCTAGCAATCGAAATTTAAATACTAGACAGAATTACAAATTTTGTCCTTTAAAATAAGACGAATTACGGTTCGTGTCCTTTTCTAAGTTTCCTTGCAGGCGGTGTACTTTAAACTTTTTTTTCCTACAAGTTTTGTCCTTTTCGCTAACTGGGTTAGAAAAAGTCAGTTAAATGCCCTCACGTGAGACGCATGTGAGGGCATTTTTGTCTTTTTACCCATTAAGGACTATTTGTGTAATAAACTAAATTTGTAATTTTGATATTTGGCCATTGTGTAAATCCTACCCCTTAATTTCTTAAAACACCAAGAAACCTCATTATTTTGACTTTGGCTGTGATTTTGAAATCGGCTACACGTTTCACACCCTAAACACCCCGCCGGACTCACCACCACCACCACCACCGGAATCAATAGCCATGAGTGGTGGCCGGAAAACCGACTGTAGCCGCTGCTGTACACCCCCTAAACACCCCCGCCGTAGATGCTGCCGTACTGGCGGCCGGAAAACCGTCAACCCAACGTCAACCCAACGGCCGGAAAATCTAATCAATTTACTTTCTACAACTTTAATTCCTATCCGACCAACTATTGCTGTATATACAGTCACCATACACACGTGTGCCCGTTAAAACTCCGTCAATGAAACGTTACATGACGGAGAATCTAACTGTGACGGCAGCTTCTTAAAATACTCCTTTATACTAATTCCCACCGTTTCCAACGTCAACCCAACGTTATCTCTTGACGGTATAAACGGAGGCCGTACAACTTCCGTTAATATATTCCACCTTAACCCATTGAAAAACGGATGCTGTTTAATCTCACACGCGCCTTTCCGGTACCCTAGGCGGCGCGTGGGTTCTTTTTCTAATAGTTTAGTGATAAGCTCCGTCAATGACGACGTTTTTCCGGTGAACTTTGGAAATTTGTTGTCTTGAATCCAAAAGGGTTTATTTTCTTGAATCTAAACCATAGAAATTTGTTTGGAAATTAACGCCAAAAGAGGAGTTGGTGGTCACAGTCGGTTTTCCAAACAAATCACAATACGGCAGCATAACGGTTTTGTTGTTGGTGGTCACAGTCGGTTTTCCACATAACGATGGTGGTCACAGTCGGTTTTCCGGCCGCCAGTACGGCAGCATCTACGGCGGGGGTGTTTAGGGGGTGTACAGCAGCGGCTACAGTCGGTTTTCCGGCCACCACTCATGGCTATTGATTCCGGTGGTGGTGGTGAGTCCGGCGGGGGTGTTTAGGGTGTGAAACGTGTAGCCGATTTCAAAATCACAGCCAAAGTCAAAATAAGGAGGTTTCTTGGTGGTTTAAGAAATTAAGGGGTAGGATTTACACAATGGCCAAATATCAAAATTACAAATTTAGTTTATTACACAAATAGTCCTTAATGGGTAAAAAGACAAAAATGCCCTCACATGCATCTCACGTGAGGGCATTTAACTGATTTTTTCTAACCCAGTTAGCGTAAAGGACAAAACTTGTAGGAAAAAAAAGTTTAAAGTACACCGCCTGCAAGGAAACTTATAAAAGGACATGAACCGTAATTCGTCTTATTTTAAAGGACAAAATTTGTAATTCTGTCTAAATACTACGTACTGATAGATTAGTTGCCTGCCACACTCGGTTACAATTGATACTCAATTTGCTGCTGATCAAGCAATGCAGCCATTGATACTTTGATAGCAGCTTTCCCGCCTTTTACCCATCAAGGCGGTCCTTCTTCGAACGTCTCATTGTCCAAGGGTTTGCCCCTTAAGACCTTACACTTTTACATCACAGTTAAAATTTTTAGTTCATATTAAATAAAATTATATTAAACAATATTAATTACACTGAAAACATCAACAATTTACAATTTACGTAGATGAGTTGGGCCCAACTAAAATGTGCTACGTAAATAACATGATCACGCAAAAACATCGGATTTAATTGGACCAGATATTTGCATATAGAACATTTTCAAACTTTCCTTAATAACACAAGTTAATTGACGATAGGAACATTTTCCATTAATATAAGTCTAGTTTTGACTTATAGTCACTTACTAGGTTATTAACTCGTGTATTATAAGGAGGAAAATTAGTAAAATTGTCAAGTAAACATATATGTTTATTTATTTAAATATATATAAAAATTTGTATTAATATGAACAGATAAATTTACATATATATATATATAAGTAAAATCAGTTGCTAAGTAATCATAATTTTGAATGAATGATTAATTTATATTATTAATATAACTATTAGTAAAATCAGATCTTATTACATTATAAATAATGTATTTCATAAATAGTTAACAAAAAATAAAAGTGGTTCAGAATTTGAAAACAATACTAATACAATATAAAAGAAACAAATCGTCATCTTCATTCAAATCCCATAACTGATCCCAAACCAAATGACCAAAATTTGATTTTTTTTGTGCCATACTATTGGAAAAAAAAATAAACTTAGGGTTTTGATTCATAATAAAGAGGCAAATAAATGGATGGTCTAAATACCTTGACTGATACATGATTCGAATAACGACGGCGAGGGGGAGGGGAGCTAAATACAAAATAGAAAACGGTTGGGTGAAGGGAAGCATCCGTAAATTGGGGTGTGTGCTCGAAAAAGAGGGTAAGTCGGTATTTAAAAGGGTCTAAAGAAAACATGTGTTTTAAGGCTAATAATGACAATTATTAATCACTTTCATAAGATAGTCAAAACCTTTTATGGTGAACCGAAAATTTAGTTCATTCCAATTTAAATTTAAATGAATGTAATAATTATTATAATTATACCTACAATTCAACTTTCTTTAATTATCTATAAATCGTAACCGCCTTATGTTTTAGATTTACTTGAATTTTCATTTAGTTATATAAATCATTTACTCTATAACAATCATCCAATATTACGAATAAGTTTCAGAATACAAAAATTATTGAATTTAACATAATTAAATTGTTAAATTTGAAAAACACATTTTATAATTATTAGCATATTTAACCATTTATTAGGATTTGAAAAGAATAATGATTTAAATATTATCAACAATCTATATATTATATTATTACGTCATAAGCACAAGTTTAAACAGTCTCTCATAAAAAAATATTAAGTTTACAAAATTTAAAAACGTTTTCACTATCTAAATACTTGTATAAAAACATTAAATTTTAGAGTATTCCAAAAATCGGAACGGGTCGTGTTTCGGGTTCAAAAACTGACGAATGCCACAATTTACAAAATCATACAATAATAATATGAATTATCAATTATCAATTTTATCAATTATCTCATATAACTAACAAACAGGTTGTGAAATATTCGGATTAAATGGGTCATGAGTTATAAGATATACATTCAATAGGAGGTTTTTTTTAATTTAATATAGAATTATTTTAATAGTAATAAATTTAAGGTTGCAAGTTGTTTATGAAAAATAGTTAAGTTAACCTATAGGAAAGAGCCATGTGTCCAGAAAGGATCTTGCTTTGATAATATATATATATATATATATATATATAAATAGATTTCTGAACTTGATTATTAGTCGTTGCATAAGAAAATGGTTATGTGTTAAAAATAATTTTTTTAATTACTTATAATTTATATTGTTCATAAAAAATATTTAACATAATAATGATGTTTTAAAGATCCACCTTGACTATGGTAATGCATTTTAAGATAGTTAATGCATTGACTATGATTTAAAGATAGTTAATGTATTGACTATGATTTAGAAATATGTCTAATGGCTATATGTTATAAGTTAGCATTCAATATGAATTTAGAATTATTTAAATGTGAATAAAATCTAAGAAGACTTGATATTTTATTTTCTTTTTGAATTATTTAATTATAAAAAAAATCAAAGAAGTGCTTATTATATATGAAAGCAATAGGGTTGGACCAATAAAAAGGGGCCATGTGTCCCAAAACCTTATTGCTTTAATAATATAGTTAGATTTCCATTGATGTCTTGATTTATACATATGGAACATTATTATCCATGTTTTTTTTCTTTATAAATTTACATTATCACATAATATTTTAAACATTTTATTACCGGTTAAATTTTCTTAAGTTTCATCATACGAAACCTATTTTTAAAAACAAAAATGCAACGTAAAGGATGACCATAGTGATATTCAGATCATATCATCTCGGTTATTTCTTTTAGATAAATTTTTAATTGGGAGTTATTGTGTACTCGGAGAAAACTCATAGCATTTAACAGGAGATTTTAAATGAAGGTAAAACTTTCAATCAAATTGCATATTGCTTTTTGTTTCATGTCATATAGTTTTTCCTATCTACGTAAAATTATAAACAGATTAATAAGCGTTACATTTTCTATATTTTTGGTAGCCAACTTCTGTTTTCCATCATAAGATTTTTCAGTGTTTTTTACACGTACTTAAAAAACATTAATTTAATAGATTAAAAGTGGAGAGTTAAGGAAGTATTCAACAATAATGATTAGAAAGTAGGTAAGTTTCATCAAAAGTGACTTTAAAAGTGTATATCTAATAATATTCTTTTTAAATTATTTGTGTTAGATCTAATACAAGATATCAGAGTGTTTACAGTTTGTTTCAATCGCTTTTAATAAAACTGTTTGGTCATACCGTTAGCTATGATTTTGAGAAACGACAAACCAAACAGGGTTGTCTGTTGAATCGGCTAATTTTACAGTTTTAACCAGTTTTAAACAAATCGTTAGTTTTTTTTTTTATATAAAATCAATCGGCTCAAGTACCACTTATTTCTCAACAGCAGCAGTTTGAGTTCGGCCACAATTAGACAACCGTCCATAAAAACAGAAAGCCCATCATTAAAACAAATGGGTCCATAGGACGGCTATAGGTGGAGGCCCACTTCTACCCAAACCTACCCTTGTTCTTGTTGGCTTGCACTAGAACGACTCCTTTTATTTTTTATTTTTGTTATTATTGTTCTATGCATATGTGGTAACTTTATTTATAATTACTTTTGTCTTTCCCTTTATAATATTCACTTCAAATGTGTTTACAAATTATCCCTGTTTGTATATTTAACACGAGAAAGTTTGTTTAGATAATCAACATGTTTTTCTATCATTTGCCTTTGATACATTTGGTTTTCTGGCTCCAGAGGCTGTGAAATTTTTTAGTAGGGTTCAGCGCGTCGTACACGGAACCTCTTCAGCTTCTAGGTCCCAAAGCTTCGTTTTTAGCAGGATTGGCTTTGCTGTTCAAAAGGGGGTTGCGGCGCAGCATGTTGCCCGTTTGCCTGCCACTTTATTGTAATCGTTTTATAGTAAATTATATAAAAATAATTGATAAATAGTATATTTAACCTCTTTATTTTTGTCTTTTCCTTTATATACTAAACTACCTTTTGAACCGTGTATTACATGAAATTTAACAAACAATAAAAATAAATAAGGCTTGCTATTTTAATTATGATTTTCAAAATACTTATGAATATACTAAAGTTGTGTAGTTGATCAGACCTCATGTATAAAAATGGTATTTAACTGAATATTGAATAAAATTCATACTATGTTATAACACAATTGATAAAATGGTTTTGACACATGACCCATGGATAGCTAGAATGAGTGAGATGAGATATTAGGAATAAAGAGAAATGTAGGCTTGAGTGCTTGACACCTAAGCTTCAACATTTTCTTTTATTAGTGTAGTAAGATAAGATTCAAATATATTTACAAATTCGAATAAAAAATACATATTAATTTTATAAATACATCAAACTAAATACATTGTCCATAATATTGGCATAATAAGAAAATACATGAGTTTATAACCTATGTGTTATAAACCTGTATCTCATTAACTTTCTAGGTAATAAACTCAGATGTTGATGGCCACCCATCCCTACTTGACGGTCATGGTGTGTACATTGGGAATGAAATGAAAGTGGATTAAGACATACACTTTAGATGAATAATTGTGGTAAATGTTATTGATAATATAATGTAGAATATCTTGGGCGTATCACAGAAGATGATGACACAAAACCTAACCAAAGACCAGAAAGCAAGGGTGAGTTATGAAAAGGGCTCCACCACTTTTGACAAACCTCCTAATAGAGATGGTCAAAAAAACCGGTTGGGGAACCGGTTTGCCGGTTTAAACCGGAAACCGGTTTTTACGAAAACCGGTTTTTAAAAAACCGGTTTGACCGGTTTACAAACCGCCGGTTCGTATTTCGGTTACAAGTTTTAGAGCCAAAACTGGTTAACAAACCGGTTTTTTTTAATAACCGGTTATGGAAAAACCGGTTAACCAGTTTTTTTATAAACCGGTTTTTGACCGTTGTGGAAAAACCGGTTAACCGGTTTCTCCATAACCGGTTAAACCGGTTAAAAACCTGTTTTTGACCGTTGTATAACGGCTATATGGCCGTTTTTTTTTTGACCGTTTTTTTTTTACCATTTTACCCCCACAAACATCTATATATAGTTTAGGTTGGGTATTGGTTAGATCACACTCGATTATACAACTCCAAACGCTCTAAACGTTTATTTCATACGCGATTATTTTGTTATCTCACGCTCAATTATACCACATTACCACTCCATACGCTCTTATTTCGTAGTCGATTATCATGGCCTCCCAAAGTGCTGCTTCATCCGTCAACATGGGTGCCTCGAACACGGGAGAAACGGTCGTTCGGGTCATCCCCACGAAACGAAACCAAGATGTTTGGCAACATTTCGACCTATGCGAAATGTCTAACGGTAGCCAAAAAGCTCGATGCAAACATTGTTTGAAGTTTTATGGCAAAGATGCAAACTCCACTTTAAAAGCGCATGTACAAAGGCCCTTTTGCAAGGCCTTGAAGGACGAATCGGGAAGTAGTTCGCAGCCGGATATGACGAATCAAGGAGCGGTGTTTACGTACGACCTTGAAGCGGTACGTCAAAAGTTTTCAAACTTTGTGATTCAACAAACACTTCCTTTCAACCACTTCGACAACCCTCAATTCACGGAGATGATGCAAAAGTATGTTCAACCACGCTACCAACACGTAAGTCGTTCGACCCTTAGAATAGATTGTCTTAAAGCATGGAAAAACGCTAAATCCGAACTAATTTCATACTTTTCAAACTTACAAACTGGTGTAAACTTAACAACGGATGTGTGGTCGGTACCTCATGGTTCGCCCGACTCATACATTTGTGTGACGGCTCATTGGGTTGACCCCGAGTCGTGGCAAATGATGAAACGAACCGTTGCGTTTCAATTGTTAGATTACCCGCACACGGGTAGAAATATTTTTAAACTCTTGGATAAAGTCATTCGACAATACAAGATTGAACATAAAATCTTTTCAATTTCGTTTGATAACGCGTCCAACAATACGGCCGCGGTTGGCCATTTAAAATTAAAGTATAAACCTATTTGTGATGGAGCGTTTTTTCATAGCCGATGCATTGCACATATTATCAACTTGGCCGTGCAAGATGGGTTAAACGTGATCGAAACGCAAAGAAACAATTTTAAAAGAATGTTACGAGATGTTTTTAGCAACAATAAAACATTTTCAAGATACAAAAAATTTTGTGTAGAAGCTAATTGTCAATGGTTGGGGCCAAATTGGGATTGTCCAACAAGATGGAACTCGACTTGTGATATGTTTGAGAAAGCCATCCAACAAAAATAATCATTAATTGCGTTTCATCAAATTTTGTCAAGTAGGGGTAAATGTGCACCGTACGATCCTAGAAACTGGTTATTGATTGAGATCGTTACGGAGGTCCTTCAAATTTTTCAATCTTGCACAACTAGTTTATCCGGGGTTTACTATCCAACAAGCCCCATTGCTTTACCAAAAATTGCTGTCATGTGCACAAAGTTGAGTGAACTTCATTGTAGGGGTGCACCTTATTTTGATATGGGTGTAAAAATGAAAGAAAAATTTAGAAAATATTTTCAAGAACTACCCGCTGTTTTGACATGTGCTGCTGCGTTAAACCATTGCATCAATGTTGGTGGTGTTGAAGCTTTAATAGAAAAAATTTGTGATGAGCTAGAGTTAAACGACGATCAAAACCCCTATTATAGCCAAACTTTAAAGAACGCTTTCAACACCACCTTGTCAAACATGTATGATGTTTACCTTACAAAATACGGGTCGTCTTCCCAAATTCATGACTCGTTAAGAGCTGTTGCCCAATCCCAATCCCAAACCGACCTTGAAATGGGGATGTACTACATGATTTGGGAAGACGCCGGTAAACGTCAAAGGGTAAACACCCCAAGCAGTGAACTTGGAAGGTATGGTGGTACCAACTTTGTGAAACACATGACTCCGGATGAATTTAGAAGTCTTGATTTGCTGGCTTGGTGGAGAGGTAAGGAGGATGAGTTTCCAATCCTCGCCGCCATGGCCAAAGATTTACTAACGGTCCAAGCTTCCACGGTAACTTCGGAGTCTGCTTTTTCTGTTTCTGGCAGGGTTATATCGATTAGGAGGACTCGACTCACTCCACCAGCTATAGAGATGTCGATTTGCTTCAAGGATTACTTGGACTCTTTAGATAGGGCACAACATCAACGCTCACTCGAGGGGGAAATGGAGTATGAGGCGGGCTTGTATGAAGACGAGGTCAATCAAGGACACACTCAATCAATGACCGATGAAGAAGCCGCGTACGACGATTACCTAAGGAATAGCTCGGGATCGGGTAGCGAAGAAAATTAGTTAAAGAAACAGCAAACATGGAGGCAAATAATGAGTAAGAAATAGCAAGTTGTTCATGTAATCGTGTCTAAGCATTCTTTAATGTTTGTATTTTTGAGTTACGAATATGCGATAACGATTTAATGTTTGTATTTTTAATGTAAAAACTATAAATGAAAGTTATGTGTTTTTAATCTTCCAAGCAAAGAACCCTAACAACGAAAGCAAAGAATGGCTTCGGTCAGTCCGTTTTGCCTTGTAGTTACCGGTTTGCCTTGTAGTTACCGGTTTGTTTATACTGTGAAAAAATAATGGTTATTTAAAAAAAAAAAAAAAAAAAAAACCGGTTAACCTAAAAACCGGTTATTAAAAAACCGGTTAATAAAAAAACCGGTTTATTAACCGGTTCTAACCGGTTTCTAAACCGGTCCTAACCGGTTAGACCGGTTAGGGTTTTGACATACAAAAACCGGTTATTAACCGGTCCGGTTATTAACCGAACCGGTTTTTTTCCGGGCCAAAAAAAAACCGGTCCGGTTAATAACCGAACCGGTTTTTCTAAAAAAACCGATTTGTGCACCTCTACCTCCTAAATAGCTCCTTAGCAGTGGACCGGGGTTTTTGACTTTTATATCTTTCATTTTCATTTATTACAATTATTATTTCATTTAATCAATCATTGAATTTAATAGCAGGCAACACAATTTTAACCTAGACCAAATCAGGATCAAAGGACATTAACAAAAACCCTAGGATATGCACACAAACACCGAACAGTGATGAGTTCAGGATTTTTTTTATTAACTCATCATGTTTTAGTATTCAAATGTCCAAAGAATTCTTTCTAAGTTAGGTCACCAAAATCTATTAATAATGTATATTTCACGATCAATAAATAAAAACAAAGGTAATCACAGAGCAACTATGAAACCCTACCATATATCATCACTTGAAATCATAACACGCAATATAACATTAATGCCAACATATGTTAAATCTCAGTCTAGAGATTCGATGTTTAATAAAAGTTGGAAAGCACAAACAAAAATTCAATCAAATTTGAGGTGAAATGAAATTTTTGGTGCATATATGAACGTTTAAGTTGCTTGTAAAGAGGAAAATACAATTCGATAAGCACACATAAAATTCAATTGAATCTGAGCTAAAAAATGTAATCTTGGTACGTAAATTAGCATTTAATCAACTTGAGAGCGGCTTTGCATCCGAGAAGTTTAATTGTTTTAGAAAACAAAATGAAGACAATGCTTAAGAGAATGACCTTCAATGGATCCACCAATAAATAAAAAATCATGCGAAGTAGTATGTACATAATTTATGATGTGCCCACAAGTAGTAATGGAATGAATGTAGGCTTGAAAACATGTAGGGCATGGATAACTTTTTAATTCATGTTAGATACTTATAAAATAAAGTATTTTGATAATACTCTCGAATGCTCAATCGAATAATTAACATGGAAAGCAAGAAGTGATATGCATAATGCTTTTTTTTTTCAAATATGAAAACGTACCAAAAACCTTCACTTTACAAGGGATGGACCCTCACAACATTTCATAATGTGGTTGACAATTGACGATTTCAATAACGAATAGTTAGACAAGTATGTAACAGGAAACCACAAGTAGAAACTATGCAAGCAATAACTCAGTTATTGTTGACGACTAAGTTACCACAGTTTAGTAACTATTGATGCAAAGTTATTGTTGACGACATGTACCACTAATGGCCGGTAGAAACTTGCTTCTGGTAATCAATTCCCAATACTATTTAATAAGGGGTGTTTCTCGTTGGACCCCATCAAGGTGATACACCCTTGGACCAGATTGCCAAAGTGCCGCTCGAACACTCGGATGATGGTCAATAGTCTAACGCCTGCTTCTTTCTGATTTATAAAATTCATTTAGAACTCAACGTTTCTCGTGTCAATGGTCTTTTTGGAATCAAGAGATAAAAAGACAAACTATTAGAGGGAGCCTTAGAAATTCTCAAATTCTTATCTAACTTCTTTAACTATTACATTTTACACTCGCAAACATAATTAAGTGTTATTAGGAAACTAGTTACAAATTATGTACTAAACTTGCAACTTACGATCATAATCATATGTTCATATATGCCATGAATTCATTGTTTGTTAGATTCCATCAAATGATGACATTTGCTTTACTACATACGAAATTAAAAATCTTTAAGATCTCATGTTTCTTTTTCTAACAATATGCATATATAGTTTTATAATTCAAAACCAAATGACTTAAGTATCCATTAGAAATTATGGCCATCGAGTATGTGTCATGTGGCCCCAGTCCAATATAGGGCATGGATAACACTTGAATAACGGTTTATGTGGGATTAGATAAACTAATAATAACAATAATAATTAAAGTTGATTAATGTTGAACAACTGTATTAACACCTATATAATATATTTAATAATGTAGATTTAGATATGACAAATTAGGAGTCCCTTTTAGTTTTCTTTGTAAAGATATACCTACTTAACTTAGCGGTTAAAGTATTTAGATTATTTGTTTTAAATAAATTAAGAAACTAAGAGCATTCCCAACCCATTTCTTACCCTATATTCATATATATCATTTAATTACACTACAAATTACTGTTTTTTCTTTCTCCTGTTTAATTAAATAATACTTTTTATGCATTTATCATTATCTTTTCTCTTTCCTCCACTCACATCCACTTTTCAAAAATATTAAAAAATTATAGGGTATGAATAGTGAATCCTTAAATTTAACTTTCCCTTATAACATTTTCTGTCTCCTCTACTCATAACCATACCATATAATTTACAAATCTCCCTCACATATTTTAAGGGAATGAGCCGAGAATGCTCTAATAAATGCATTTCCATAGAAACATTTGAATCAAGAATCTAAGAACATGGGTGTGTAAATGTGGTTAACGGTACCCGGGTGTGGAAACTGTTGCGTCTGTCACCTCATTTCCACATTACTTTCACTAGTGGCGGATCTAGAATATTTTTTCAGGGGTAACGTAGCTTTTTTTAACTGCAAAACAAGGAAAAAAATTTACCCGCTTCACGAGTATGGGCATCCGGTTTCGCGTTTCACACGTACCGGGACCGATCATGGTTGTATTGGAAATTGGGCTGCGGGATTTTCTTATAAATACGGGCTATGCTCTATTTCTTTTTATCTCACGGACAATGACGAAACTTAAATATTTAAACTAGGAAGCAAAAAATACATTCCTATAAATCTAATTATAAATATAATTTAAAAACAATGACAAAACATATATATTGAATAATATGATGATCAAATAGCTAAATATATAAAATACAATCAAAAGCATTTGTATTTCACAACCCAGCTCACAATGATTCGATAAAGTAAAAACTAACATTATTAAACAACAAAGAAAACTATAAAAAGGAAAAAAAATACTTTAGGATAGAAAATGTCAATCTTCCGAAACTATGGAGTGACTACAACGGATGTACATGCAAGATGGACATATATATATATATGCATTGTCCACTCCGGTGCTAGAGTTGGGAAGAGAGAGTCAAATAGTACTTTCTAGAGTAAATAAAATACAAAAAAAAATTAGGTTTTAGTTTTTAAAGTTGGGCTAGGCATGTTTTTCAAAATCCCACAACCCAATATATATAATATATCAAATAACTAGGATCATCTTCTTCTTTCTTCTCCTCTATATTTTAAATATTAGAACACACTGAAAAGCTTAAAATCTCGCCAGAATAATCTCTAAAGGTATGATTATAAGCCCAAAAACAAGGCCCACTGCTCAGGGGTAGCCTAATATAATCTCAGGGATAACGCAATACATAAAACCTAAAAAAATATAAAAAATTTCACTTCACCGAAAAAGTTGAGGGGTAGCGGATGCTACCCCTGCTCTTACCTTACATCCGCCCATGCTTTCACATAGACTTAGACTAGAGGAACATGGTTTCACTTTTTATACCGCATGAAAAGTGTCTGCCTTTTTATAAACAACTTTAGTTCAACTAGTTGTTCAGGAATTTCGTTAGACTTATCACATGTATGCAAGCCCACTTTACCGAAGTTTGAATTCTAAAATAATGGTGCTCTCTCATATTAGTTGCATACACTTGATGAAAACAAACTGGGACCCAAGAAGGTTCCCACAAAATTCTACAATTTATCGCTAGTGAGTGTTTTAAAATAGAACACAAAACATTTATAAAATCTAATAATTTTTTTAACAGGTAAATGTAAAATTATTAAATTAAATAGGGTTAGTTTGTAATTTAAAATGATTAGCAGGCAAACTAGTGACCCCCTTCCTTTAAAAAAAAAAAAAATTAACTTTGGAAGTGCTTTTGGACACATAGGTCTCCTGCTTACTTGCCTAACAAGTAACTCTTTTCTTGATGTTGACCTCTTAACCTACAAACCAACTACTATTCAATCAACACAATATCATGTTGAAAGTTTCAAATATGGTAATATCTCTAGAAATAGAAGAAAGATCTTACAAGAAATTTACATGTGTACGTATTAGGCTGAGGGGTGTGGAGCGCTAGCCTGGGCGCGTGAGCCCATCCGCTCGCGCCCCGGGGCGCGAGCACCACACCACCGAGGCGCGAGAGGGGCGCGAGAGGGGCGCGAGCACGGCTTTCAAGGCGGGCGCAAGAGGCCTCGCGGCTGGGAATACGCGTGAAGGGAGCTTGGGAATGTTAAATATAGCCGTTGGGCTCATAATTGATTAAAAAAAAAAAAATTCTGTTAAAAAAACAGTGCCGCCGGCGAGACTTTCGGCCAAAGTCAAAGACGTCTTCAAACCCTAAAGAACAGTGCCGCCGGCGAGCTCCAATCTCGTCGGACCACCGTTGAACGCCCAAATCAGACTGCATTATTCTAGGGCTGTTCATCGGGTGACCAAAACCCTCTCCGGAGCCGGAGAAAGAACCGATTTGACCGGAAAAAGGAGATGGGTTAGTGTTAAATGGCGCCGGAGAAAGACTAAGCAAGGAAAAGACGTTAGATAAGCTCTGATCGGCGTCAATCGGAGATGGTAAATGAGTAAAATGAGAAAAATGATTGTTTTCCGATAAATACGGGCCGTCGGAACTAAACTCCGGCGGAAAAGACGGGAATGGAACGCCGTTTCCGGCGTAGTTCTGGTGGGTCGGAAATTGCATCATGTGGGTGTTTCTTCGATGGTCCATTAATGGGTTGAAATATGAAATAAGACAGTGGGTTTGTGAAATACGAGTTTAGGGTTTTGGGATTTGAGGAACGTTTGTTGGTTGTTTGGGTGTGTCCTGATTTTGGGGGATTTGAGGAACCCTCTCCGGAGCCGTTGGGAATGTTAAAAAAATCCGCTGGAGCCCCTGCTCGCGCCCCTCCACACCAGGGTCAGGGGCGCGAGCGGGGGCTCCAACACCCATCTTATCAAGTTTCTCTCTCTGCCACACGTCACAATATTATTGGCTGGAGCCCCCACTCGCGCCCCCTCTCGCGCCCCCCACACCCCTCAGCCTTATTTCATTTGAAGAGCAATCAGCAATAATGATTAGAATCAGACAAAGTTCATTAGATTAGAATGATCTAAATGGTACGTATTACATTATATCCAATTTAAAACTTGTTTCTTAAATAAAATTTTATAAGTAAACAAAAAAGATATAATTAATGATTGAAAACAAGCACGATGGTTGCTCGAGAAATGCCCAGAAAACGCTCGTTTGATTTTGGTTTGATTTGTAAATGATCCGGTTGGTTTGTAAACAAGCCAAGCACGAGTAAACCCTCGGTTCAGCTCTTGAACACTCCTATATATAATGGTCCATCTTTTAGTAGTCACGCAGGGCACTTAAACTGTCAAGGACAACCCTGGTTAGATCTATATGTTTTAGTTGCCTAGAGGTTGTCAATTAAACGAACGGAAACGCCACTCATACTAAAGTACATGTATCATGCATGTGTAAGCAAATAATTGAATTAACAACTTTACTGAACCGCATGATTAATAGATGGTTTGGTTAACCAATAGGCGAATTAACTGACTTAACATAATCGCATGATTAACATATGACTCGGTTAAGCAGTAACCGATTAACTGAAAATTGATTATCAATTTTAGTTCTAGTGTGTCATATCTGAATTAACTGAACCTACCCAAATGCCATGTTTAAAATAAAATCTTAGACTAGGATGCACTTGATGGTGCTACTTTCACATTGATTACTTTACACATCTATTAATTAGAGACGGATGTCAGCCGTCCATACTGGTTTTGGCATTCTAGGCCCGAGTCACTTAAGAACACATTCAATAAGGAACTTGCCATTGTGAGAATACCCTCTTAAATCGAGTTTTAAACTTGAGACCATAAAATTCTCAAATCTTAAACCATCACTGGATGCCGTTAAACAGAAGGTCAATTATGATTGAATCAGGTAATAATATTTCATGAGCTCCAACCTGAAACCACATTTTCCTACCTTTTCAAGTTGCTATCAAACCAGTAACTCATTATTTTGGATCTTTTTGTAAGAAAAGTGCATTGCCCAAATTCATTATACAAAACATTAATTAAAAAAGAAACTTGTTAAGTAATCCATAACTGAATCAAAACCAAAGCAAAAACGCAGCTACCTTGCTAATTCAACAGTAAAAGGAGACCATATACGCTTGGGATTGTAAACAGCGTTGGATAGCCTGAGTCAATCATCTTCTGTTTTAAGAAAAACCCGTCATCTGAAGATTCACTGTAGTAAAATCCGGTTGTAATCATTTTTGAACTTGAGATCTTACGGCCTTCCGCCCAAATTTTTTAATTCTCTTTCAATATCAATTGAGCTAAAGTTCACTAGCATATGACCCTTAAGCATGAACTTTTAAACTTATATAATAGCACTCATTAATATTATGACCCCTCAACTTTAGGTTGGCTTACCATTTAAACCACTCTTCTTTATTATACATATTGTATTTTCTACTTAAAAATAAAATTAAATGCGTGGTGGTGATTGGTTTATTTTAAATATTCCGATAAAAATTTTATTAATAAGAAATTTGTATTCGAAATAAAATATTTTTTTAGTATCTTAAAGTCGTAAACTATACTAAGTGTCGTTAACGACTTGTTTATGAGGAGTCTAACTGATACCGACTGAACAATATAGGTACAAGTGTCAGTATTATTAGGACGGTATTGGTATTCATTTATATGGTTTTCAATAGGAGTGGACATAAATTGGGTAACATAAAACCCTCAAGACCTATACCTACCAGACCCGGCTATATTACAATATGGTCAGTTCCCTGGTCATAAGTATGTATTAATCGAGTCCCAGTCAGGATGACAGGTAAGACCTGCTTGCCCATTTTTTATCGACGTAAAACACGAATCGATATCGTTTATAACATAGGTACTGATGCTGGTATTATTGAAAGCCCACGAAACTTGTTTTTATGATTCTTGATCGATTTGAAACTCGGGGCAACGCATTGGTATATGTACCAGTTTTAATTTGAATTATTAAAAAAGGAAATATATGATTTGGAGTTTGGACTTGCCTAGTCCATCCATATATCCATCAAAGGGTATGCATCACAACAATAACAACCATATTAACACCATTATTATTATTATTATTATTATTATTATTATTATTATTATTATTTGTAGCATAATAATAAAATATTGAAAGAAGACAAAAGGTAAAATGCGTTATAGCTGGCTGTGGGGTTCACAAGATGGTGACGTGTCAGTCTAAATGATGGTTTGAAAGCAGACACCAACAGATTTAGGATAACTACATAATATACAACTAGGGTGGGTAGTAGGAGGGCCATTATCTGCTGCCACGTAAGTCATCCAAGTAAACGACAAAATTGCATGACCTTAATTTCAACTAACTGCCTACATGGCGCAAAAATTCGGGAAACTCTATGTTGTTGTCCACGTGGCTAGTCTGCGACGCGATATTATGTTGTTGGCTCCTCGTGCTTTTGTTTTTCCCCTGTCTTTTTCCTTTATTTTTTATTTTATTTTATTTAATTTAATAGGCGCCGGTCATTCGGCTTCTTTTGGTGCTCAATTATTTAGTTATTTAGCACGTTTTATATTAAACTACAACTATTTGTACTTAATTCCAAGGGACGCTAATATAATCTTGTTAAACACATATTTGTTAAGCTTTATAGAGATTTTCATGTACGAGATTAATTCTTAATTTTCACAAAAGTAGTTACTTTAATACATAAAATACATAATTTATTTAATTTATAATCTTCATTAATCATAATAAAAGTTTCTTAAAGGGATAAAATGTGTTCATGCCTACATGTTTGGGTGAAGAAATCTTGAAAGGGTTTATAATTCATGTGTAAGGATGTTTGGTAAAATCTTTACTTATGCGTTACGTTCATTCACCCCAAGCATGTGCACAGGGGTGTACAATTCGGTTAGAATAACTTGTAAAATCCAATATTGTGCTCTTTGATGAGCTCGATGAATGTGAGGCCAAACCTCTTGTGATAGCTATGATTAGTAAAGTCTTGTTTAGCCACACTGTTTAGCTAACAATTTACACTTACATTGTTACAGCTACATTGCCGCCAAGATCTCATATGTGAAGGCTAGTTTTATGGAACCAGTTGGAATTGCGAAGAACATGAATATTGGTAGCGGTCTTGTGACCGTTTGACGTTATTTCAAAACAATAATATATTATATTATTATAAATATTATTAACCATCTTTCTTCAAAATTTTTTAGAACAAGCATATACTCTACTATTATACAAGCATTTTTTCTTTTAAAATTCGCATCACAAATTGGATAATAACATAGTTTCAAGTATCACGTGACTGAATTTGTTAAATTCTTCGAACATTGTTAGAAATATATGAACATTCATAAAAGTAGTATGTTTGTAATTTGAACTTGATTAAATTAAATAAAGTTGTTCATTTGAAAAAGTATTTAAAAACTAGCCAACTAAAATGAGATAAAAAAACAAAGCAAGTTCTGGTTCCCGAAAAATATATTCTCCGACTACCTTGTGTAGGTCACGTTGCTTTCCGCAATTCTGTATATTATATACTTTAACATTTAATATTATATCTTTAAATTGTTATTATTTACCATCATTAAGTAACTTTTAAAAGGAATAAATAACGTAGAGGGAAGTTGCATCGAAAGTACATGCACGCTTTTCATTTTGATAATATATATATATATATATATATATATATATATATATATATATATATATATATATATATATATATATATATATATATGTGGACCGGCAAAAGCGTGCGAATTACCGTTATTTCTACAGTTAGAAATATAACAAACATGTAAAATTCTAAAACAAAAGATTGATTTATAAAATAGCATGGTTTTGTTTTTGTATAATCTTTTAAGTTGACTTATAAAATGGGCATGGTATGTAAAGTGTGTTTCACAAATAGCCAATTCAATGTTATTTTAGTATAGTGTTTGCTAGATATAACGTAGGTAACTGATGTGCTTGAAGTAGTTTAATATCTATTAACTAAATTAACTAAAAATAAACAATAAGTAATACTCTAGACTCTCTAAAACTCGACTAAACTACTAACCGGCAAGTGAACCGATCGACTCTAGTAAAGCTAAGTAAGTCCGGATATCGAACCCACAAAACTCTTTAAATTACGTTTATTAGCTAATTAGACTCGATTACAAGACACGACTTATTATTTATATTTGTTTGAGGGATTTTTATTTAAAATATTAATTTAATACTATAATTAAAAACTAATTTAGAAAACAAGTACGTTAAACGAAAACAAAGTTTGTTATTAAAATACGATGATGATGAGAAAACTACCTAGGCTAGACTTCCTTAAATTTTAGTAATAAATTGCTTCGGGAAAATATTTAGTTATGGACTGAGATCGTAAAATAGACACTTAAAAGAAACCCGAATAGTACCCCTGACCCTTCTCAAGAGAAAACCTATGGATTTCTAACAAGTTTTAACGCACACCAGTATTAAAAATCAAGTTCGCTTACGGTCACCCAGTTGTTTATAATTTAGTTCCTTTATACGAAATCTTACCTTACAGCGCGGAAATCAAAGGCAATTTACTATACTTAATTGATTTGATAAACAATAATAAATAATCAACCATACACGGACTCCTTACGAAGAACTAAATCTAGCAAGATTAAATAGTAAAGACTTATCAATAATCTAGCATTTTACAGTTTAGATTAGCAGCATACTTAGGTTTATTTAACAATATTATTCCTATGATCTTATCGCGAAATCAAATCATAAAATAATCAATAACACAAAGTAATTGACCTAATAACAATCCTATCATATGACAAACAATAATCAAGGAAAACTATAGAACAAAACTCATCAAACAATCCTAAGCATCCATACACATCAATTAATTATAAGCAAATCTTTTACTAAATCATAAAAACCATAACGTAAATAAACTCAAATCAAATCAAAACATTAAGATAAGTTCATCATAAGCCTAGGCAGTCTATAGCGTTTAGCCTAGCATCTTAAAATTAAAAGAAACAAACAAGAATTCATGATGTAAAAATGAAAACGAAAGAAATAACAGATAGAACCCATGTTCTTCGCCTTTAACCAATATGCGCAACACTAGCTGATTCTTCGACTCCAAAGCTGCCGGAAACTCGTCTCGGTCGCCTCGGAACTCACCAAATTCGGATGGAAGATTAAGGTATGATTAATGGTGAGTTTAGGGGTCTTTTTATAGGCAAAAGGGGTCCAAAAATAGGTTAAGTCGGCCAAACAGGAACATTTTGCAAATCTGGGCACTGTCATCACCACGCCGCGCGGCGCGGCGGGCCTCCTTCCCCCTTCGTCGCGCGGCGCACCGGCCCAGGGGGGTCTGGTTCATTCTGCTAGTCCGGTTCACTTCCTGGTTTGGTCGAGTTCGTTTCCTGACGCGTCGGTTCTCCGGTTTGGCTTGTTTTTGCTCGTTTTTCGCCCTCTTTTCATCGGAATTATAACCCGAAACCTAAAACATAAAACTAAGTTAGTAGTATACAAATTTTACCAGAAACCGACCAAAACTAATAAAATATTAAATAAAATATACACGGGATTAACGAATAATAGACGTTATATCAGTAACTGTAACCGACTTGTGTACCATAGTTAAAACAAAAGCATAAATTGCTTATGTTAGGCTCGAATTAATGAACGTCTCAGGGTCGGGTTCATTGCCGGGTGGCATGTTGAGAAGCAGGGGGAGGCCGGGCCAGCTTAATTATTTAATTTAGGGTTCGTTTATTGTTTCTTGGTAGTTGTCCCAATTTTCTCATATTTATATCAAGACGTACTGTAATTGTAATATTGTTTGGGCTTATAAGAAACAATGTAGTTCTAGCCGTAGATGTAGTATTCGCATAGAATCTAAACCATGTTATATAGTTGTGCTCCTTTTTCTTTATGTTTCTGCATGCAATTCGTTTGTATTTTGTAGTTTTTGTGTGTTGGTTTCCTTTGAACCAATTGATACCTAATAAGTGGTACCAAGGCATCATGCTTGTTATTACTGTTCGTTTTTTGGTTATTCAATTCAAGCAACCATCATTCGAAGACTTGGTTCGATTAGGGTTTTTTCTTTTTCTTTTTCGATGAGATGGCCTAAGGGTATGGAATAGTATAAGTTAGAGTTTCCTTTAGTTCGCTATTTATTTACAAACGGTTCTTGCACCAAGACAATTCACGTAGGTTCGTTTATCCTGATTTGAAGATTAAAGTCACGATTTTGGTATTCTGGTTATCAAACATTCAAGTTTAGATTTGTCTGCAATGTTTTTGCATGAACATATAGGGTTTTTTACAATGTTCAGTAGAGCAGTCGTGAAGTTCAGACTCGTACAATTGCTGCATCTATTGATTGTTTCGGTCTTTGTTTTTTTTTTTGGGGGGGGGGGGGGGAATCGCTATGGTTGAAGAAGGTATCAATTGATATAGTTGTGAATTTATGTGATAAAGTATTCCGTTCACAAATCTATGCTAAACGTGCTTATGGTTTGATCCAAAGCTGAACCAACCCGTTTAACTGAACTCAAACTGGCAAACTTTATGTTAGTTTTTGTCGTTTCAGAACTTCTCACCTAACATGTTCCCTGCTATATTTATGTCACCTACGCACTATGTAATGTATTACAATAGAATTGATATAGTGACCGGAACGAATTAAGTTTTGTAAATTGTCGTCGTTGTCACGTAGGTTTCCAATGAATATATATATATATATATATATATCCCAAGTATATATTACTTATTTATTGAATGTTAAATTTGATGGTTTGTAAAATGGGTGGAAGGTTGAAATATGTGAAGATACAGGCTGGATTCATAAACACAGTGAATGATTCCCTATGTATTAGGCGACCGATATCCAGCTCACTTCAATCCCCATGCCCCCTTTCCTGCATCCTTCCGACCATCTCTTTCTAACTTAACCTAATCTATATTTTATTATTTTATTACACTCATTTTCCTAAACTAATTTGACTAGTTTCTAGACTTTTTCTTTTTCCTTTTTAACGTCGCTTTACATGAATTAAACTCAAAATCTTCTATTTTACATAACTATTATCTTGCCACCCATCAAACTGGTACGTAAGTTAAATAAAATCATTTTGTTTTTCTTTTCAACGTGAAAATAAATTTTAAAAAAATTACTTCAAGGATCCCTTAATAATAAAATTACTTATATTTACTTGAATGTTGTAACAACAGTAGTAGTAGACTAGTAGTAATAATAAAATAACCAAATTACTAGAATGACCCACATATATATATATATATATATATATATATATATTATCTATAATTAGCCCCCCCCCTTTAGGCCAACCTTGGGAGTGCCAATCCCACCTCGATCATCTTGGTTCGGTTCCGAAGGGCCTTTAGGCCAACCCCTGTACCTGTTGTCGTTCTTTCCTCCTTTCTTGATAGATGCCACGAGGTGTGCGAGCCTCCCATCCTTGACGAATGTCTCGACGATGTCCCTCAAGGATGTGCACTCCTCAGTGCTATGGCCCTTTGTCCCATGGAAGTCACAAGACTTGCTTTGATCCGCATTGGGTTTCTGTCGGATCGCTGGGGCTTTTGGCCATGGCAGTTTTTCCGTGGCAAATATCTCCGTGACGCTCTTGGTGAGTGGCGTCCAACGGTTTTTCCGGTTCGAAGGGTGCGTGTTGTCCCTTCCGCCAACCAGAGGGCGAGAGCTTGAGGGGGTGTCAAAGTTAATCCTTGACTGCCAAATACCTTGCCGCCTCTTTTTGTTTAGCCGGGCGGTTCTCACATTGTTCTCCCTTGTCCTCTGTGTGTAGAGGTTTGTATTCTGGGGGAGATCTCTTCCCAGCTGTTTCTCCGTTTCGGCAAAGCGCTTGGCTGGCGTCATTATGGCATCCCATGTGGATGGCATGCCGTCTTTACCCGTCAGAGTGCGGATAAGTTCTGGGTACTCAGCGCCCTGAATGAAAGCGGCGCGAACGAGGTCTTCGCTGATGTTGCCCAGACTCAGCTTCTTGGAGTTGAAGCGGGTGATGAAGTCCAGTAAGGATTCATCCTCTTCTCTCACACAGTTGAGGATCGTCCACTGCTCCTCAGTGTGCTTCCTCTGTTGACTAAACTGTTGACTGAACTTGTTCTGGAAATCTGCCCAGTCATAAATGTGGTGGACCGGCAAACGGTCGAACCATGCTCTGGCTGCTCCTACCAGAGTCATCTGGAACATGTAGCACCACGTGGGCTCCGTCCAGTTACTGACGGTTGCCCCCGCAATGAACCTGTTCAGATGGTCATCTGGGTCGGATAGACCATCGTATGTGCCAATGTTGGACATTTGTTTGGCACTCCTCGGGGCGATTGCTTCTGCAATGTCCCTTGCAAATTTTGACCTTCCTGCGTTTGTGGCAGTAGGTCTAAAGGTCTTGGAGAAGTCACGCGAGCTTTTTTCCGTGACTGGTTGGAATGCTTCCCCAAAATTCCTTTTTGGCTGGGGATCCGTTTCCTTACGCTTCCCTTTCGCCCTATGGCGAGGGTTCGCGTCGGTGTCGGAGTCTTCCCTCTCGTCGTCCGAGTGCTCGTACTCACTACTCATGTTGAGGTGCTGGCGAGTACTACCGAATTCCTCAGCTTGTTGGACTGAACGCAAGCGTTCGTCCAACTCAGCCTGAAATTCTCGTTGACGTGCCTCGGCCCATGCCTTCACTTGATCAAGTGTTTGGCGAGGGGCTCGAGTTCGTTTTTCCAGCTGGGTATCAGCGAATCCCAGTGGAATATTTACTCCACTTGCCCCTACATGAGTGACTGGGGTAGTGTTCGTAAAATGTACTTCACTTGCCCCAGCTTGGGTGGCTGGGGTAGTGTTTGTAAACATTGTGTTGCCGGTGTTTACCCCAGTGGCTGGGGTTGTGGTTACCGGAATTTCTCTAGTCATCTTGGAAGTTTTGAAAAACTGGAGAAAGATGTAGTTCTAGCTTGTCCCACGGATGGCGCCAATGAAGAAACACTAAGTGACCCCGGGCAGATTATAGGTAATCTGGGGGCTAAGTAATGTTTCCCACGAAGGTTAGGTCCAGCAGAGTAAGTTGTACTTCAGGGAACCTGCAAAACAGACACCGTAAGCTCGTCACTGAGAAGGGGGGGGTTCCTCCTTGTGACCACCCTCCGGCGTGAGAATCAGTCTATATTGCTCTTTGAATATAAAAGTATATGAATACTATTAGAGCAGTTATCAAGTAAGTTATACGAGATAGTAGATGATCAAATGATAATACCATTTGCTGTCTTTTATAGCCGAAGGTGGGTATCCAAGGGGTTTAGCCGGCCCAACACGCTACCAACTGTAACCTATGCACGTGCCCTACCTGTGAGTGGTGGATAGGTAGCGGCTGACACAGAGCAGGCGTGCCGTGCACTCTTCGTCTTCTACCAACTGCAGGCTAGGCACGTGGTCTGGCAGGAGTTGGTGGGCAGGCGGCGGCTATTGGTCACAGTGCTGTGGCGTGCTGTCTGCCACGCTGCTGTCAGTGAGCTGTCGCATTCTCGGTCAGATCTTTTGTCTTTACCTCGTCAGATATCACGCAAAAGATCTTCCATCATACGGACTGGCCCATTTGGGCGGGAGTTTTCCCCCTCCCGCCTTTGCTCATTCTTTCAGGTGACACTGAATATTTGTAAGTGTTAAGCCTTATGCGTGTAGCTATGCTGTGCGGGTAGCCTTCCCTGATGGCTTGTATCCGCAACTGCGGGAACAGGCGGGTTACTTTACCATTGGGAGGCTTTTCCCTGCGTATGCAGCTTGCATACTGCGCGTAGGCTTCTCTGAGCATGGTGGGTCCTGCGGGAGTAGATGGTCTTTGCGCAGACATCCCTGTTTAAGGTGAGTCATGCGGGACCAACTGAGCCCTGCTGGGACCTACCTCTTCAAGGCGGTATTATAGAACTTCGGTAATTATTAAGTTTGCTACCGAACAGAGTTCCTGAGACTGATGTAACTACATTAGTTACACACAACTGCATAAACGGTTATACAACTTTGTGACATTTCACCCTAACTATTGTATAGCTTTGACAGATATACAAAAGGGTCGTATAGTCTAGTTTCATAAATTATATTGTCTTCCAGTTTTGTTGCAAAAAAAAACTTCTCGTTCTTAGAGAAAACATAATCTATCTTATCGGATTAATAATATACACAATTCAGAAAGCTATCCAAGTCATTTGTGAAATCTATGAAACTAAAAAATGTTTAAAATCATGACACACACCAACCATCAAGTATTAGATTTTCATTTACAAGTTATTATCAAATGTACACTAAGCGGTAGTTAGCTAACAAAGTTAGATAAATATGCAAAAATGACTCACAAAATAGTTTTTTCCATCACACATCTGATGTGGAATCGCCAACATAATACTTAGGTCTGTTATCTAATACATGAAGAAATTTAGACATTAATGATACTTAGGTTTGTTAGAATCCATAGCATTGCTATGGATTCTAAACCACATAAACGTATGCAGTACATCATTATGTATGACTGTATGAGGGTGGGGTTTCAACAACGGTGCCTTAAACACACACAAGGTTATCAACTTATCAAAATGCGTGAGCACTACTGGTATTGATAGATACCATGGTTTGATGTCTTAAAAACTTCATCACACCATTCTTCTCTTCAAAACTACAAGGTATTGATAGATATCTCATATATCCATCTTATGTTTGTAAATGGTTGTGCACTTGTGTTGCTTTGCTCTTATTTATAGCTTAACGACTTCATCATACAGAAAAAATGGAGATGATGATTGTTGGTGGCCAAACTTTGTTCTTAAATTGAACTTTATCTCGATGACAAGAACGCTACAATCCAACCACCATACCCTTTTAAATATTTTCTGTATATATCATGTTGGATATGTTACTGACATTCAGACGTTCTCTTCTTTTAGTTGAGAATATTTAAAAGTTATCACCTAAATAATTTAGCGAAAGATAATAACAATATAATGCAATATTGATAGCCCGTAGTGATACATGTTAATGGGTAAAGTGAGAAATACTATAGCAAGGGTGCATACTTTGTCGAGACAGGTTTGGTCAAATGCATAGGAAAAGTACTTACTTTAAGTATCCTTCATGTGACACCTCATTTTCTTTTTGTAAAACATGCAATATATTCAAATCGCATTGTGTGCTACCATTCTACCAATATCACATTGTCTTTTTATTTTATTTATATATCTCAAACATATAGATAACTTATCAAGATGAGAACTTGCATGAAGATGACCTACGAAGAACTTCTTTTTATAATTTTCGTCGAATGATGTCGAGAAGTTAACATTCATGTAGACACCCAACGAACTAGACAATCCATAACTAAAACGTGTTAGGAAACAAATAGCAGATGTATTCTATGTGGTACACTTGCTGTTCGGAAAAAAAGAAAATGAATATGGCAGACTTGTTTAATGTAACCAAGTTATATCCACGAACTAGTGGTGAGATATTTTACTATTTTTATGTGGTTTATATGTGTAATGGTAAGAAATATCTTACCAATAACTTCATCTTCAATCAGGGCTACCAACTTTTTTGTTATTATTTTATTAACATATTACATCTAATTATTTTTATCACAAATTTATACATTAAATAAAAGTTGTATAAATTTGTTAAGGGTTGATAGTTAAATCTTGGGTTCACACTCATTTATTAAATAAACTTATTTTAAGACTCGGACTCGTTTAAAATGAGATTGATTCATGTTCATAACAAATTCATATAATATAACTCGTAAACAGCTTAACTCATTTACACTTCTAAACCTAACCAAGATGATGAATCCCCCAAGTTCTCGATCGCTAGGAGAAGATCGAATAATCCTTGAAATAAATCAGTATATAACAAGTCAACGTCTATGTTGTTGGACGTAATTTTCATCTTAATAGCCCTGTCACATGTAGATGACCGGTTAGACATATTGGCCTGTAGGATCAATTAATTATGTAATGGATTTATAGGGTTGCAATTATGGTTTATTATATTTGGTAATGTCCTTGTTAACAAGTTAGGTTATTCACTTAATCTATATAAACTGAGTTATGGTTAGACATTAGAGATACACACGAGATGCAACCGAGTTAGGGTTCATCTAGCGAGATACGATTTATGTGTAATAGGGGTTTTACAGATATATTTCTTCTATATAATATTGAGAACTATTCAATATTAATTATTGTGCGTTTACGTATTGGTGAGTTATATCAATTCGTTCTTAAGTTTGGTAATTGTTATGCCTGAGTGTAAGGCCCATTCAAAGAATTAAAAGGGGTTATTAGGTTTATTATTAGCTAAATCGAGTTAACATTATAAATAGGGATAACCAAGTTAGAGATTGTTATGAAGTTGATGCAATCATGTTAGGTTCATTAAGAGTCAAACCGAGTCAGAGTTTAAGAGTTGAAATCAATTTTTTGAGTAATATTTTTTTATTAATATAAACGTGAATTATTTGTTAGTTCGTTTTTAATTATTGATCCGGGACTTCATATGTAAAATTTCAATCATTAGCCATTTGAAAGTTAACTTACCTGTTGCCTAAAAACTATATTTCCCTTCACTCTTTTTTCCTTAAATGTTAATTTAGTTTTCATCAAGTATAAATAACTAAATGTCTCTATATAATAAAAGAAAACCATAGTGACATCACCATTTTCCTATTCGACAAACAGCAACATCAATTGTTTTAAAATGTCCATTCAATCAAGAACGCTAATGTCATCAATTAAAACATTATTTTAAAATTGTTTAAATCTCTTCCATGTTATCATTTTTATCAACGGCTGCTTTGTATTAACTGTGTGTCACAATTATATTTTTATTATTGATTAAATATTCAATTTTAATTAATTACCGTTATTCGGTCTCAAGCTAGTTATATTTAGTAAACATTTATATTTTCATCTTAATTCACACACACATGTGTTCATATATTTGTAAGGATGTTTCATATAACGTAAAATACTACACATCTATCTATCTATTATTTTATTATTAAACCATAATTGACTCAAGCTCGCGTGCCATAGCCTTGAAGAAATGATAAATTAATGTCACAAACTCGTTGGCAGGCTGGCAAATTGCCATCTTTCCATCCTTGGTCAAAGCTTATGGGCTCTATGTGTACGTACAACTTGTTTTCTATCAACTCTGTGCTCGATTAAATGCATATATAATTAATAATCTTAAGAAACATTTATGCATATGTATAAGTCAACTTTTTTGTTTCAACGATAGTTAATATCCAAAATAATACTAAAATAAGACACAAACCTAATATAATATTCATGTAATTTGTTGTAAACATGTTCATCGACTTTGGATTGAATTGGCATATATATTTAGTTAAACCGACCGTGTACTCAATCTGATGAGTTTATAACCTGATCATTTACTTCTTAAAAAACACCTATTTATAAGTTAAATTGATTTGAATATTAATAAAATTCAGAAACTAAAGAGGAAACGCGCAACAAAAATTATAGTATAAACATAGTTATCGTATAAATCTGTACTTTTATCATGAACTTGTAACTTTGTAGTAACATGCCCTTTTGATGCCAACACGTAAAAAATTCGTGTCGTGTTTGAATTCATGTTATGTATAATATGTCAATCCATAAACACGACATATTTAACCTCTTAATTTAAAATTTTGTTTTCATAATTAAGTTTATAATAACTAATCTAATAATATTATTTTTAGACGTTAGAACTTAACTACTCCCAAATTCTACAATAAAACACTTGTATATGGATTATTATTATTATTATTATTTGAACAATAAAAAATCTCATGTGTACACAAACTCTTTCGGGGCCATATTCAAGTTCGATCCCTTGACCGTCGTGAGACTATATCTCCATGATGCACGGAAACTGGATAAAATCCGCAAAACCCTGATTCATCCCTTCTCCGATATGTTTTTCAAACCAGCCAAAGTAAGAATCAAAATGACGTCTCTACTTTAAAAGCGCATGCCTCTTACTATTAGAAGAACTTCTGGGGACTAGGAATTATTGTTTACAAATAAATAAAATATAGTTATGAAAGAGGTAGATATTTTCATGTTTACCTGATGTGAAACGACAAAGGAGTGAGGCTCACGCACCGGTATAGAAAGTGGAGGGAAAACAGGTAGAAGTAGAGGTTACAAAGGAAGACTAGTATGTGTAAATCAGTGCTAGTGTGTGATGTGACGCGTGTCCGTTAGCCAGCTGTATCCCATATTCTACCGAATACAACCGCTTAGCCGGTACCCCACCTTACCACCCACACCGGCTTAACCGGTCATCCCTTCATTCTCTCTCATATATAAACCATCATTCATCCTCATCCCTTCTATATATTTCATTTCTATTTCCTTCACGTTTATCATCACCCTTCATATACTCAAATCCTAAATATATTATGGCTAGTAATAATATGGATCGGATTAAAGGTCCATGGAGCCCTGAAGAGGACGAGATGCTACAACAGCTGGTTGAAAAGCACGGCCCGAGAAACTGGTCATTGATCGGAAAAGCGATTCCCGGTAGATCCGGCAAGTCGTGCAGGTTACGGTGGTGTAACCAGCTTTCACCGCAGGTGGAGCACCGAGCGTTTACGCCGGAGGAAGATGAGACGATTCTACGAGCTCATGCGAGGTTTGGGAACAAGTGGGCCACGATTGCGAGGCTGTTGAATGGACGGACGGATAACGCGATTAAGAACCACTGGAACTCGACGTTGAAGAGGAAGTGTTCGTCGATGACGAACGAGGAGTTTAATGAGTTTGCGATTCAGCAGCCGTGTTTGAAACGCTCGGTTAGTGCTGGTGCGGCCGTTAACGTTACCGTTACGGTTCCGGTTAGTCCGTCTGGATCTGACGTTAGTGATTCAGGTGCTCATGTGTATCGGCCTATTGCTAGACCGGCTTCGGTTTTACCGGCCACGTCATCGCCTAAGCCGTTGCAACCGTTGGTCAAAGATCCGGTTACGTCGTTGACTCTCTCGCTTCCTGGAGTAGTTGATAATAATAATAATACTAATAATCAAAATAATAATACTAATAAAACGGTTACTACTACCGTTACCGCGACGCCGATGCAGCTAATGCCGCCGTCTCCGGTGACGGTTCCGGTAGCGAGTCCGTTACCTCCGCCGGTACCGATTCACGCGGTGCCGTTGCGTCAGATTCCGATCGAAAGCCAAATGCTAAACCTGAACAACGCTGACGTCATGACGTCGATTCCAATGGCGATATCGACGGCGATGAATCAGCTGAAGGTAACACGAGATCCGGCACCGGTGGAGCAGGCGGAGAAGGCTTTTGTTCCGTTCAGTGCGGAGTTTTTGTCGGTGATGCAAGAGATGATACGGAAGGAGGTGAGAAGCTATATGAGTGGAGTTGAACAGCAAAGCCAGCAGCAGCGGGCGGTTGACGACGGCGGAATGTGCGTAAAACAGGCGGCGAGTGGCGGTGGTGGCGGGTTTAGGAATTCAGCAGTTGTGAAGAGAATCGGGATTAGTAAATTAGATTAAACATAGATTTATTTTTATTTGTAGATTATGATGATGATGATGATTGGAGAAACTGAAAGACAAGAGAAAAAAAAAATCTTTATATATTTCTCTGTTAATTAGTTATATAAAGATATGCCCTATCGTGTTTTCGAGCGAGTATTTACGGGCTTTGGCCTTCGGTGAGGGTTTTACTTGGATCGAAAGATGAGTATATCTCAATACAATAAATTTAGCCGGTAGCCATTTGTAGTATTAGTTAAAGAAAAGTTAATTATATATTAATATATGCCTAAAAAATAAAGGAAATGGGTAAAGAGAATATGAAATGACGACGGTTAAGAAAAAAAGTTTCCTATGGGACTTCAAACGTGACAGGTGCTTTGAAACTGAATTCAGTAGAGACGGGTTTTTTATTTCTATACATATATTAAGCTTCAAAATCAAATGGTATGTTAAAAAATGTAGCTGCCAGTAGATCGTTAAGATTTTTTTATTCCAATTGTGATCTAAAGTTTGGTTGGAGTGACAACTCAAATCAAGCACTGTTTTCAGTGATGGATACTTGAGAAAGAAATGGTTAACTAAAACCGTGTTTTATATAGTTTGGTCGCAATGAACGAACTTAAATCAAACCCTTTTTAGTGATATACACAGAGAGAAAGAAATCCTAACTAAAATTAGAGAAAGAAAGACATGAAATTCAATTTGAACTTGGGTTTCTGTTTATATGATAGGACCCCCTTTACACAAGTTTTAGGTTTAAGACTCATAAAAGTCCCTTCCTTCGGCCCACATTCACAGGCAGCCCAATCAATGTCCCAAGCACGGCTTGGCTTGCTTACTAACTGAGCCTATTTTGAGCTGTTTCAAGCAACAAGCTATTTGAATTGCCGTACACGGATCCAGGTTACCACATCAAAGGCCATGTTGCCCAACATCTATTAATCATCAATTTTGAAAACCAAAGGTCCAAAGTGGTGGAAATTTGCATCAACATGGGGCTTGCACTAGGGTGCCAATCATATCGGTAATTGAGCACGATTCATATTTTTTCGTATTATGGATACTAACATTAATCTAAACACACTTAAAATATGTGACCCAACATTACCCTTGTAATCCTTTTACAAAAGTGTGTCAAAAGTGCGCAAGTGTAGTCACGTTGTGAACAAATTAAACTTGTCACAAGTACACATGTGAGTTGTAAGTACGCTGTAGTAATTAACTTAGACGGATAGTAAACATGTTGACCATATGAACATATTATTTTATCCTAATCTTAAATGAGTCCTGTTTCAACCTTTTAAATAAACAACTTAAATATGCCGGACAACCCTTTTAGTAAGCGAATTAACATGTCAACTCAAAACTTGACATAAAAGAGTAGTACATGACAAACAATAATCCAGTTTTTGGCAACAGATTGATTTGGTGTTCCAGTAATTACTATCCCTAATTTAAACTCGAACCCTACATATAATTTTTTTTTTCCAATCTTAAATGGTTGTTTTGGTGGGTCGGATTAATGCAATGTTGGCTGTTGCTGTTGTTCATTTCATTACTGTTGGGCTGTCCGCACAATGGGCCTCAAACTAGTAGCCGAAACATTTCATATCCAGCCCAATCGTAATGCATATTATGGAGCTGCACAAATCGGGTATTAAAAAAATCGGATTCGGGTATGGAACCAGGTACGGGTATGATCAGGTATTGAAAAATAGGGTATTAGTAATAACCGGGTCGGGTTTGGGTCCGGGTATTGGCATGAAAAGCCATACTTTATGTACCGGGTCCGGGTCGGGTATTGAACCGGGTTTTCAATACCTGGGTATTTGAATACCCTATTTTCGGGTATTGAAAAAACCCATTTCCGTGTATTTGAATACCCAATTTCTGGGTATTAAAAAACCCAATTTTTTGCAGCATTTTTCTATTAACGGACCTACTTTGTTTTTTTATTATAACTCCATTTTTTGCATACAAACTTCAAAGTTCATTCAAACATATGTAAATAACTAAACAATTATATAAAAAAACATATATTTTATGTGTTTTAAATTGTTGTTTGATATATCAAAAGACATTGCTTTAAACAAAATATTTATATCAAATATGTGCTTCAAAAAAGATCCGTTGAAGAACGGTTATAGATCTGTGGGTAACTACACAACCATTGTCAAGTGTCACACAGACACATGTGCACAAACACTAATATCAGGTAAAAAAAATCCAGTTTGGGTATGCAAAAAACCCGATTCGGGTATGCAAAAAACCCGGTTTTCTGGTATAACTAGAACCGGGTTTCGGGTATTTCGGGTTTATATCGGGTGCGGGTTTGGGTTCGGGTTTCAGCATTGAAAGTCATACCCTATCCATACCCTACGGGCTACGGGTAGGGCCGGGTTCGGGTATAAAAAACCTGGGTTTAAAAAAACGGTTCCGGGTTTTTTTTCGGGTTCGGTTCCGGGTTCGGGTTTTTTTGTACAACTCTAAATTGCATAACAAGTTAACCAATGAGATTGATTGGTTTGAGGTAAGTTTTTACTTTTTTTACAATCTAGAATTCCATAAAATTAAAGATCTCTTTTAAGTTAAAAATTTAGTTACCAGTATGACTACGTTTATTTTGGCCGTTTGGGGAGAAAAACTTCTTTATGTAACTTTAAAAGTTTAAAATGAAAAGAATTGATGGAAATAAATAACCCAATCTTTTGTGTATATTTCGATAATAATCTCACATTTAAAAATTACTATCAATGATCCCACCTTTCAACAATTTTTCTCACAATGGTCCTTCGTTAAAAAACATTTAATGTCGTTAAGTTTTTTTCTAGTTTCAAATCGATGTTTTAGGGATTTTGATCGGAAGAAGGATACGAGTCGACCGATGTAAAATTTATCTCGAAATGGTGATCCAAACAACGAAACTATGTTTCAATTCGGGCGCTTGAATTTCCAATTAACAAAAATCAAGCCGTTTAAATCACCGTTTCGAGATAAGTTTTACATCAGTCGACTCATATCGTTCTTCCGATCAAAAGCCCTAAAACATCGGGTTGAAACTAAGGAAAAAACATAACAATGTTAAGTATTTTTTTAATGGAGAAGCATTGAGACAAAAATAGTTAAAAGATGGGACCGTTGCTAGTGATTTTTAAAGGTGAGATTATTATCGGCCAATACACAAAAGGTGAGATTATTTATTTCCAATTTTTCTTTAGAATTTTGAGGAATTTTGTGAGGTTTCTATAAAATTTCAACATTTAACACCTAATTTATGTCGAATATACCCTTTTTGTCCGAAACCGACACGACTGGGTAGGCAAAGAACATCTAGGAGTGCGAGACAACACTCTTTAAAGAACTCAAAAAAATAACCCTGCAACTTCATGGTTATTTAGTTACGCTCGTTTAACCCTTTTTAATAATCTGTCAACCCGAGTAACATGTTTTGCAACTTAACTTGTATCTATTAACCTGTTTAATACGTTTAAATAAATGAGTTGAATGGATCATACTTGATTACATGATTTTAACTGTATGTTTGCGGGTTAAAAGTTGATATTTTTGACATAAATATATATAGGTCTTACTCGGATTGAAGTATTGAACAATTCAACTCGTCTGACCCTGAAGCTCTTATTTGCTTTGGTCATATCAAATACTTCAATAAGTTGATTGTGTACTACAGTCTCCAATAGTTATATATATTTTAAGTTATTTTTTTTTTATCATTGCTTCACAAGACAGACATGCTAATAAGTAATCATCCATACAAAACAAATAATGATTATATTTTAATAAACCATAGAAAAGAAAACCTAAATAAAGCTAATTAAACAAAACATATATTAAAACATAGATGAGAGATATCATCCCATTTTATCTTGCATCCATATATAAGCTAATAAGCATAACCCTATATATAAAAAGAAAATAAACAAAAAATTAATTCTACATAACATATTATGGAAGAAACAAATAAAAGACGCCCAATCCCAATGCCAAGCTCACGACCATCATCTCCACACTCTTCAATTTCTCAACTCCATTCTGCACAATTTAGAGTTTAACCGTTCATCAATATTAACAATATCAATACTAAACCTGCACTACTACAAAAATAGGTATTTGTTACGACTAATTAATTAAATACATAGCAAACATGCGTTTTGCTACGGATTTGTTACAAATTACCTGGTCCACGGCGTCAGCTGAGGGACCCGGAGAGGGAGAAGCGATAATCGTTGAAGGAGTTTTGCTAGGAGCCATTGATACTGCGGTCACTGGTGCAGGTACTGGTACAGGTGCATGTGTATGTGCACGTGCATGTGCATGGGAATTGTGCTTCTTTCTTTTAGTCTTCTTTTTGCCAAGCGGTGGAGCCGGAACTGATAACGTAGGTGCAGGAACGGCAGCCGTGGGAGGACCGGTCGGAGTTGATATTGGCATATTCGGTGCGATGGTACTTGTTGGTGAAGCAGCAGGAGCCGTGGTAGTCGGCATTGGTGGTTTCATTGGAGAATTAGCAGGTGATTGGGCTCCGATGGCAGCGGTGATGAAGGTGATAAGTAGTAGAAATAGGGTGGTTTTCCGATCCATGATGGTTTAGAAAGATAGAGGATAAGAAGAAGGAAGATATAGAAAGAGGTGGTCAAACTCAAAGTAGTTAAGGCAAACGTACGTCATTTGAGGAACAAGTGTTTAATGTGCATGTTATTGCATGTTAAGGTGACGAATCAACCGACAGAATGTGTCTTTTACAACCTTAAGGTTTATGTTTTCTTAATATCTCATCATGAACTTTATAAATCTTATGGTTATAACCCTAACTTCTTTTTCATTTTCTTATGTAAACCTTTTTACTGACTCTCGTTACAAAAATCAGCTTCGAGTAGTGAAAATAATAATATGAGATGTGCCGACTCGACTTGATATGCTTAATCGATTCAAAAGTTGTGCTAGTATTAAGCTCACCTTCAACTTATGACTCAATGAGTTGGTTTATTTTCTTTATATTGTGTTTTATCTAAGTCTCCCGTGACAAGTTAACAACGATATTAGATTATAGAAGCCTCAATTAATATAACACTAAACTAAAGATATAAAGGGAACTAAGCTATGATATACTAGCCAACGATGGATTTAGTCGAACCAATCAATCTGCGAGCCAAAATTTGGTTTGACCTTGGCTCAGACATTTATACAAGAGAGCAAACTCGAGCTAAAAAATCAAGATTTTAAAACGAGCTAATTAATATGACCCGACAAGAAAGTTGTAAGCATGATCTGTCTGAGCACGCTAAAAATCTTGAATATGTTTGTGGGTATATTGTATACATATATGTAGTTGACTGGCCCTAGACGTTATTAGGTATTGTGTTCTTAATAAGTCAACTAATTGTTATATTTAAATACTTTTATCTAAGGGAAAATCCCCAAAATAGCTCATCTATAAAATGAGATTCCAACTTTGTCTCATAAACTTAATATTTTCAAAAATGGTCATCTCTAACTCATCTTTGACCATGTATTAGGAAATCTAACGCGTCTTTGACGACATGTTAGCATAACACGTCGTCAAAGACGCGTTGGATTTCCTAACACATGGTTAAAGATGCTAATATGTCGTCAAAGGCGCGTTAGGTTTTCTAACACATGGTTAAAGATGAATTAGGCCTCCAAACACATAGTCAAAGATATGCTAGCATCAAACGCGTAGTCGAAGATACGTTAGCTTTTTTGTTTGTTTTTTTTAATATTATATTTTTATAACGAGTTTTACTTATTTTGTTTTTCTTTTATAACTTTTAATATATAAAATTTTATATTATTTCGAATATACCGACAAAAAATGTTTACTTTTATCTACAGACCGACATAAATTTTATTTAAAATCGAGCGGGATCAAATTTTATTGAATATTTCGATATTGATTTGGCACGGCTCGAGTTTGAGTTAGTTTATGTCGGTCAGTAGGTAAAAGTAAGTATGTCTCGTCGGTATATTCAAAATAGACCCAATTACAAATTTTGTCCTTTAAAATAAGACGAATTACGGTTCGTGTCCTTTTTTTAGTTTCCTTGCAGGCGGTGTACTTTAAACCTTTTTTTTCTACACGTTATGTCCTTTACGCTAACTGGGTTAGAAAAACTCAGTTAAATACCCTCACGTGAGGTGCATGTGAGGGCATATTGGTCTTTTTGCCTACCCTGCAACTTCTTCTTCTTCTTCTTCTTCTTCTTCATTTTTCAGATCTTTACCTTCCCCTCATTTCTCTCTTATTTCTCTCTCTACGCCACCACCATCACCATACCACAACCACTCCGCCCATGGATATCCTCAAACACCATCACCACCGCCACCACAGCTCCGCCACCGCCACCACCGCTTCAGCTCCGACCACTCCTATGACGCAGACGCCGCCACAGCTCTGCCACCAGCCACTCCGGCCATGAATTAAGATCTGCGATTTCGATTTTTCAGATCTGCGACCACCAACCACAGCTCCGTACACCGCCGCCACCAACCACTCCGGCCACCACCACAGCTCCGCCACCACCGCTCCATCTCCGTCACTGCTTATTCGCCACCACCACAGCTCAGCCACCACCGCTCCAGCTCCGACCACTCCTATGACGCCATATACACATCGGGTTTGGGGTCATTTAAGCTCTATTATTTTACGAGCTTACTTCTAGGCTTGGGTTCGGGCTCATTTATCGAACGAGCAAATACATATACATACAAATCAGATTACATTAAGCCCAAATCACTATCAAATCAAGCAAAACCACACAAATCCGTTGATTTAAGCCCAAGTCAGTACATAACTCAAGAGTAATCAAACCAAATTAGCATAATCAACTGAATCTACCTACACATACAAATCCGTTTATATAAAGCACAAATCTAGATACACGCATACATATCAGTTCATATTAAACACAAATCTAGCCACACACATACAAATCAGTTCAAATTAAGCATAAATCAGTTCATACTAACCAAAAGTTTTTAGAATTGCTGGCTGAAATTTGAGGGTGCTTGTGGCATAAGTCCGCCGAGGAGGTGCAACAGTGGTGATGCTCTGCTGAAAAAATCCTTCGAGTAAGCAAACCCTAGAATAAGAAGAAGAAGTTGTAGGGCAGAGCTGTGGCGGCGTCTGCGTCATAGGAGTGGTCGGAGCTGTAGCGGTGGTGGCGGTGGCGGAGCTGTGGTGGCGGTGGTGATGGTGTTTGAGGATATCCATGGGCGGAGTGGTTGTGGTATGGTGATGGTGGTGGCGTAGAGAGAGAAATAAGAGAGAAAGGAGGGGAAGGTAAAGATCTGCAAAATGAAGAAGAAGAAGAAGTTGCAGGGTAGGCAAAAAGACCAATATGCCCTCACATGCACCTCACGTGAGGGTATTTAACTGAGTTTTTCTAACCCAGTTAGCGTAAAGGACATAACGTGTAGAAAAAAAGGTTTAAAGTACACCGCCTGCAAGGAAACTAAAAAAAGGACACGAACCGTAATTCGTCTTATTTTAAAGGACAAAATTTGTAATTGGGTCTTCAAAATAATATAAAACTTTTATATATTAAAAGTTATAAAAGAAAAAAAAATATAAGTTAAACTAGTTATAAAAATATAATATTAAAAACAAACAAACAAAAAAGCTAACACATCTTCAACTACGGGTTTGATGCTAACATATCTTTGACTACGTGTTTGGAAGCTTAACTTATCTTTAACCATGTGTTAGGAAATCTAACGTGCCTTTGATGACGTGTTAGCGTCTTTAACCATTTGTCAGAAAATCCAACGCGTCTTTGACGACGTGTTATGCTAACACGTCGTCAAAGACGCGTTAGATTTTCTAATACATGGTCAAAGATGAGTTAAAGAGGGTCATTTTTTAAAATATTAAGTTTAAGGGACAAAGTTTGAATCTTATTTTGTAGGGACCAAGTGATGGCTTGTCTTTTCATTAAACTTAGGGTTGGCCTCAGGAATTCATGGCCTTAAGAATTCATGTGTCTTGCAAGTTGCAACAGTTAAACAAAAATATGCCTCTTAAAACATAACGTGCTAAATAATGTAAATATTTTTTTTAAACGATGATTAAAGTTAACGCAATAAACATAAAAATTAGCAAAATAATGATGCTCGTATAAGTTTATGACATATTAAATAAGCTAATAGTTAACCGTGGATTTGTGAAGCTTACTCATTTTTAATAGCAATTTGGCGAATAACTCTTCGTAGTTTATGCTCTCTAATATTCTGTTCTTGATAGCTATCATCGTCAACCCGTCAAGTCTTTCTTAGGGCTTGTGAATCGTAAATAAGATTTCAATAACTGCAATTTCGAAAAACCCCTTTCTGCAGATGCTACCGTGACTGTTGTTCTAAGTCGACGCTGTTATCCCGCCTATTCATTTTATTTTATTTTATTTATTTATTTAACTTTTATTGATTAAAAAAAAGTAATGAGCATTTTTCAATTTTTAAGGGCCTATAAGTTTTTAGGTAATTTTAAAAATTGGGTCTAAAAAGTGTGTGAGTATTATAAAAATATTGGGATTATAGGCGTTCGAGTATTCTATATATAACACCGGGAATTTTTAACCGGGGTAGTGTTCGTAAAATTTACTGCACTTGCCCCGGCTTGGGTAACCGGGGCAGTGTTCGTAAAATGTGTGTATTCGCCGGTGTTCCCCCCAGTAGCTGGGGTTGTGGTTACCGGGGTTTCTTGGTTACTCCCTGGCCTGGGGACCGGAGTAACGTTAACCATCTTTCCAGAAGTTTTGAAAAAAAAACTGAAAAAGATTCAGTTCTAGCTTTTATGCACGGATGGCGCCAATGAAGAAACACTAATTGACCCCGGGCAGATTACGGATAATCTGGGGGTTAAATAGATGTTTCCCACGAGGGGTTAGGTCCGACAAAGATGGTTCTTCTGATGACCTGCAAAACAGACACCGTGAGCTCGTCACTGAGAAGGGGGGGGGGTACCTCCTTGTGACCACCCTCCGGCGTGAGAATCAGACTAGATTGCTCTTGAATATAAGTGTATATTAAGAGATTGTTAGAGAAGATAAGATAATGAGGTATCAGATAATGTAAGATAATGTAATGTGTCCCTACCATTCCAAGGTGTTGGAGTATTTATAGCCGAAGGTAGGTTTCCAAGAAGGTACAGCCGGCTGAATAGTATTCCTGTTCTGCCAACTGTGGGTTACGCACATGCCATGCTGGTAGTTGGTGAGTAGGCAGCGGCTGATAGTGACCAGGCCGGCTGTGTACTATTCTTTTCCACCAACTACAGGCTATGCACGTGCTACGACAGGTTGGTGAGTAGGCAGCGGCTAATAGTGACAGGGGTTGGTGAGTAGGCAGCGGCTGATAGTGACAAGGCCGGATGTGTACTATTCCTTTGTCACAGTGAGCTGTCGCTGCTTTGGTCAGACCTTTTGTCCATACCTCGTCAGGTACAGTACAAAAGGTCCTCCAGTAGCGAACGGACTCGCTCATTTGGGCGGGAGTATTCCCGGCTTTGGGCGGGAGTGTTCCCGGCTTGCTCACTCCTTCTTCAGGTGACATTACTGAATTATTTAAGAGTTAAGTGCCTTGTGCGTGTAGCCTTGCTTAGCGTGTAGCCTTCCCTGATGGCTAGTATCCGTTACTGCGGGAACAGGCGGAGTACGTCGACCATTGGGAGGCTTTTCCTGCGGGAACAGCTTGCGTACAGCGCGTAAGGACATCACATCTCTGAGCATGGTGGGTCCTGCGGATCCAGTTGGTTTCTGCGCAGACGTCTCTCTTCAAGGTGAGTCTTGCGAGTTTAGCCTTTGCGCAGACGTCCCTGTTGAAGGTGAGTCTTGCGGTTTCAACTGCGCAGACGTCCCTCTTTGAGGTGAGTCTTGCGGGTCCAACTGGGCTCTGTTGAGACCTACCTCTTCAGTATCCTTGAACTTCATTAAGTACTAAACACGACCCTAATGTTCATATATTGTCACATGTTTTCTTTCTTTTCACTGACTAGGGTTAAATTTTTTCATTAGTTTTTTGTTTCATTCACCAATTAATTAAGCTTTGTTTACAAATTTAAAAAAACGATAATAATAAAACAATAAGTAATCTCTCTCTCTCTCTCTCTCTCTCTCTCTCCCTTTTTCCCAAAACACTGTTTGTTAAATCTTGAATCACAGAGTTTAGTACATCGCTAAATTTTGTGTATTATGCTTTGCTTTCATGTATGGTGTTATGATATTCCCGGTTACTTAAACCATCATATTCCTCCTCGTTTAGAAAGGTAGCGGTTACCAGCTTCATCGTCTTCTTCCCCAACGCTAACTGGATCTACCATGATGTGTAAGTCAACGTTTAGGGGTAATCAAGTTGATTATTAGTGGGCTTGTTTTTAATCAATATTCTACGGATTAGTCTTGCGATTTCTTCATCTATATTTTGATGCAGAGATCTTCATGTAACACTTTGTAGATTTTGACTTGCTAATTTCTTCATCTTTGATCTTGAGTATGTAGTTTAATTAAGTGCTTTACTTGCTTAATTGTGAATAATGATGATCAACCAAGTGTTAGACTAGACGTTGTGAAAGGGTGAACATGGGCGCTAGCCCCTTCCCGTTTCCACGTAACTCGCTAACACCATAACAACCTCCAGCAAGCAGGGGCGCGAACAAAATGGCGCTAGCTGGCTCGCGGCTGCGATGGACGTTGGAAGGGGCTCAAAATGGTCAATATGTATATTCCTTTTAATGCCCTACATTTTTGTAAGACGAAGATGATATGATGAATTAAAGGCTCCCAGCTACATATTCAAAATGAAGGAGATAGAACCGTGCCCTAATTTTCTTCTACTACTTGGTTTTTTTTAAAGCAATTATCTTGGCTTTTTCTTATTTTTTGGCTCAGTTAAATAACACCTGACCCAATTTACTATGGGCCGTACTATAGACACCTCCTATATGTCATGGATAGCTATATCCGCATGTAGGTTGTGTTTCCTAAAAAGACGTGTTTTATGTTTTTTATCTTTAATTTTCTTTTAGTTTTAATTCATTTTATTTATTTTGATTACTGCTTTTTATTTTGTTGTTTTATTGGAAAAAGATTTTTTTATTGATTTTCGTTATCAACAATCAACCCGATTTAAAAATTATAATGAAACAATGTAAATAAACGATACACACACAACCATTACAACGAGTTTGTATAAATAATAACAAAATGTAAAAATCTATCAATGGCAACGTCACCAGGATCGTCATTTTCATCGTCATAGATATCAAGCCTACGTCTGAAGCCCGATATATCGTCGTCGTCCTCGCGACCGGTGCTCACTTCATGGTCAGAATGTGGTTGTGGTTTTTTGTGTTTTTTTTTGTCACGATAAGATTTATTTATCGCCTGTTAATACGCTGGTGATGTTGCCATTTAGATAGATTTCTATATTTTGTTATTATTTGTACAAACTCGTTGTAATGATTGTGTGTGCATATATGTATCGTTTATTTACATTGTTTCGTTATAATTTTTATATCTGACTGATTTTTGATAACGAAAAACAATAAAAAAATCTTTTTTTAATAGAACAACAAAATAAAAACAAGAATCAAAATAAATAAAATTAAATTAAACTTAAAAAGACAAAAAAACGTCTTGTTAGTAAACACCCCCTGCATGCCACCGGATGAAACTATCCGTGACATGATGAAACTATCCGTGACATGTAAGGGGTTTTCTTCAAAACCTCCCTGTGTATATAAAAATGCCCTTTACTAACTTTAGTTTATTTATATATTATTTTGTTTGATTAAATAATAATAAAATTATAAGTTTATTTTGTTGTTTTTAGATGGTTTAATGTTTAATTTTATAAATTAAAAAATTTGTTTATATATTATGTGATTCGATCAAATAAAAACAAAAAAAAAAAAACCTACTAATCATTCATGTGAACCAAGTAAAGTTGTTCACCAGCTTACTAACATCACTTGAAGAATGACTATTGTACGATGCTTCAATTTCGAATGATTGAAGTCGACTAATTACAGAATTTTGATTTCGATTAATTATTCTTGATGTTTCACTTTCGGTAAATAATTCCTCAATTGCGTTCGCTCAATTATGGAGTTTGAAGAACGATCAATTTCAATTACAGAGCTTGAAGAACGATAAAGGCTTGTAGCCAATTCTAAATATAGCGCTTGAATATACTTTCAATCGATCAATCATCGTTAGATAGATGGGAAATCAATCAATTAAAACAACAAAGCGTACGATTTGCCAATCAGTTTGTAGTTACACGGGTGATTTTGAAACAAGCTATTTGAGAAGGAGGAGGAGGAAGAAGAAGAAAAAGATCTATTTACAAAATAATTACTATAGTTAAAACAAGTAGTGTAATTATATATAGCGTAGTGTAATTACTTGTGTTAGTAGTATAATTATGCTTATGAGTAATGTAATTATTATTACACTATTTTATTTTTTTATTATATAATTACTCTAGTTGAAAACTGTAATTACTTTAGGTATTTGTATGTTTAGTAGACTAATTTTATTTATAACGAAATCCACTCCTACATATTATTATAAAACTTATCTTTTTAATTTATACTGGTATTTTACATTTTCAAAAACAAAAAAGAAACTCGTTGAAGCTCTCACTCAATTGAACAACTTCAGGCCCAAATGACTTCAGCATGGGCTTTATCCGTTCTCAATCAACGGCATGTGAAGCAGTATTAGAGGATTAGGAGGACCTTTAACCACAACATATGGTCTTTAAGAACACGCGTGTGACATGTAGCATCACTAATAAACTAATACTCTTTTATGTCACTCTAGCTTAATTAAGTAAATATCTAAACATTAAGGTTAAACGAAATGCTGCTTCAAGTCTTCAGCCCCATTCAGATGTCCGATGACTTGTCCGTCCAACGTCGGTATCCTTCGAAACACGGAAACCGGTCGGATTTCTCGAAGCAGAAACTGTACTTTCAACAACATCAGCAGTGCATTTACACCCGGTTAACGACAATATCTGCTTCTTCTTTCCATCTTTATTCTGCATCTTGTTTCCTTTCCGATTCCTCGGGTCCACCAACCCGATTTCTTGTACCTTCATCGGACCCAACTGTAATAACCTATGGGTCACATTTTTTATTAAATAATATTAATAAAAGAAACAAAGATACTCTCTTTGTATCTTGGTAAACCATATCACATATACATATATAACCTCCATTTTGATGGCGATGTGTTCGTTTGACGGACGCTTAGGCTTCGGGTTAGGATCCGTGGTGTTGGACTCGGGTACGAATGGAACCGGTTTCGGTTACATTCGGATACGGATGCGTTACTACGAGTGCTGCTGCTTCTACTGCTAGCAGCACTCATGGGTTCGGATATTGAAACGGATATAGAACGGGTAAATTGGGTTGTGAGCCGGGATGGTAAGGTAACCGAGTGGCGTAACGGAAGAATTTGACCGCGGAGAAAAAGCTCGTCCGCGGTACATATTTTATTTTTCGGCTGGTTTGAGCCGAAAGCGAAGTCGTGTTCTTGCTCGGTGTAGAATAGTGGTTCTGAATGATTTTGTTTTGGATCGTCGGGTAGGTTGGTGGGAAGATCACACAGAGATAAAGCTTCGTGATTGTCGTTTTCGGGTTCTTGGTTTTTTTGGGAATGAATTTGAAGCATTTTTTTCTTCAAATGTTGTTCCTTTAATAGTTGTGTTTTGAATGTGAAGAATGTAACAGAAAGAATGGTCAGGATATTTTTATAGAGGTGGAGGCAAATATATTTGAAATCAAGTTTTGAGCGGAGAGAAAAAGGCATCCACAAGAACGTAAATAGGGTTATAATTATAGATATTTTTTTCTGCCTAAATAAATATGACAAGGGCGATACACAAAAATACTGAAAACATGAAAAACAAATACTAGTATCGCTAGCTAGCGATTGTATTTGATCGGTACAAATGCATTTGTGGTACGCATAAAATTGCTAATTTCTAAAGCATCGCATTATTTTCTTGCACTTTGTATTTTTAAATTAAGGGTTGTAAACTCATGAGATAACTTAGTAGCATGGGCGGACCTCTATGGGGGTGAGGAGGGGTTCCGACCATGTTGTTTTTAGGCTCAGAACTTATAAATATAGCTCATATAATTCGGATTTGGTGCTGAGAAATTAAGGATTTGGAAGTCATATGGTCCTATTATCCTCAAGAAAGATTGTTGGTTAATTAGGTACGTATTCTTTAACCTAGAAATTTAAATTTTCCCAGGGGTTTAGGGACTTATGATAAATTGCTGTTATAATATGGAACTTGTTCTTAAGATAGGATATAAATATCATCTACATGTGAAATCATGTTAAAAGTACTATATTGTTGAGCTCAAGCATTTTTGGCATGTTATGGGTAATCTAGTGGTTTAAGTGTGCCAACTGAAATCTATGGAAGAATGATGATAAAATGGGTTGAGAACATCTCTTTAGATGTAAACTAGGGGTGGCAAATGTGACCAATAGATTTAATGGGTTGTATTAAAATGTATATAATAGGTCAAACTAAAAAAAGAAAATAATTAAAATAGATCAAAACGGGTTGACATTTCATAAGTTTTTTATTATGGAACAAGAAAAACGGAGAAAACTTTTCAGTTTTTTTACCTTTTTAGTTTTTTATTTATATTTTGGGTTATGATTTTTTAATTATTTTTTTTTTGAATTTTTATTGAGGGGTTTTTAAAATGGCTTGTAAACTAATGTTAATGAATTAAACTAATGATATTGGATTGGTTCAAAGACATTAAAAGGGCGTGTAATGTAAAGTCTTTACATACTATATGCTTTTATCATGTTTGTAAATACTTATAAGAAATACAGGTAAATTGATGAAGTTTGGTTCGAAATCAATAAAAGTAATTCTGGAAACATAACTATCACATAAATTGTTATGCTGCATTTAGAATTAACCGAGTATTCATTTGAGGTGTTTTGTTGGAAACCTTGTTGAATCTTTTTCTTTGGAGTTTTAAAACAATGAGTGAATATGATAAGAAAGCCGGCGGGCGACGAGATACGCCAGTTTTCTTCAAAAATCCATCGTACATGAAAGTTCAATTTGTGTGACATGAAACTTCAACTTACATGATAGAAAATATATATGAAATGGATTTCACTATGTCAATTTTCTTGAATCCGACAGTTAGACTGACTTGCTGACAAACGAGCTTAATCATTTGGTTGCTATTGCGATCAGTTGATAGGAAACCAATTCAATTATAAACTTTTTTTCACGGTTTTAAATCAAGATTTTATTTTATATTATGACATTATATTCTAAATTGGTGATATAACTATTACGAAGTTATGTTTTAATATGCGTAGCTGAGCAGCGGCCACAAAACCAAGCACATCTATTTATCATTTTGGTAATACTACAACTTTATATTTTTGGCTTTTATTTTTCAAGTGCCATAGCGTAGCATGTATCATATCGGTATCAAAACCAACCAAATCAATACCGTACGAATTCCCACCGACAACACATCGGTTTAATTAGTCACTTCGTGCCATGTTATTATAACAAATCATGAACTATGAATGATCTATTAGTCATTAGTCAAAATATACATATTAAATATGTTAAATGAAACTTTACATTTCCTTTTTAAGGTTTCTTAAATAAATAAAAAATATCGACTTTATGAATAGTAATCACGAGCTTCACATGATGATCGAGGCTGCAATCACATGGATGTCCACCGCCGTTATACTTTATTTATACATTATACATCTTTAGGTTATAAAATATTTTATTTATTTACCATAACAAAGTAAAGTTGTATATTGTATTAACACAAGAACATATAAGCGTCTTTGTGTTTAAATCGACTTGTGTATAAAAATGAATACCTTATTGTTATTTGTATAAGCTAATGGCAAACAGGTTAAGTCAAAACTATACTTGAAACGTGGACCAATAAGAATCTTACGGCATCCAACTTTGATTTTTATCTTACAGATCAAACTTTGGTTTTTATCTTATACATGTAATATGTATTTGCCACGGCTTAGTTATTTATTTTGATGGATATATTCTTCAACAATTCAATAAGAAAAATTCGTTACCATAATATTCTAACAATTATTGTATACAAATCATCACTTTCTATTTCTCCTTTTGCATGTAAACAAGTGAGAGCCATATTCAGCCTATTTAAGATTCATTTAATATAATTTCAATTTTGAACTTCCTGATTTGTGTAAGTTATTTAAATTGTACAAAAAATTTATTTACTTTGACTTCACCGTATAAAAGGTTAATGTAGTTATGAAGGGATGTTACGAACATTTTCAAACAGTTTCTTCGAGTTTAACAATTTTATTATAATATTCAGTAATAGAATATACGTTTTAAAGGCTTTTTTTAAATCTTTTTACCCCGTAATTATACATGAGTTCCAAAGGGATTATATGCTAGCAATATCAAAGATATATGAACGGATATGAGGATTTTGAGACTGTACGAGTTATTAAATACGATAACACTGAAACATAAAGAGCAAGGCCGTCTCTAAGAGCACGATGGTTGTTGTGGGCCTTGCACGAGCTATAAAAATGGGTCTCGAAATATATTAAAAGAGATTAAAAACTCATAAATAATATATGAAATACATTCAAAGAAGTTAAAAACTTATGGGCCTCAAACCTCGATGGGCCTTGCACGATTGTCTAGCCTGCACATGCTTTAAGACGACCTTGATAAAGAGATTATTATAATACGCCATTTTAAATTTAAAAAGGCCTATTGGATTTTAATAATCTAAACTTTGCATCGTTGGCCGGCATTGAGCCGAACTTCGAAAATATTCCACAACAGTCACAACTTTCAAACTATTAGCCGGCAACAAGCTTTTCACTAACGGGGTTAGATCTCGTTAGTTTTGCTTACGTGGACCCGCCTACATGGATTTTTTTATTTCTTATTTTTTATTTAGTATTACGTGGATTAACCAAATTACAATTTTTATTTTATTTCTTAAATTACATCCTACTTTAACATCGATGTATACAACTAAGCCCTAATTTCAATCTCTCACAAAAACAAACACATCAATTCCAAACAAATGTTCGATGATTTCATCTGAGAAACATTTCAACTTTTGATTTTTACCAGGGTTTCTTCAATCTTCTACTGAGTCAAATGGAAGAGTTCATCATCATTAAGCTTTGGCATGGTGGTACAATTGAAGTTGTTACTTCGATACCTAGGTATGTTGGCGGTCAATCAACAGTTCTAAGGTTAGACATTGATAATCTTTCTTACTTTGAGCTTGTTGATTATGTGATGGAAACTCGTTCGTACAAATCTAAAGATTTCCATATGTATTGCATGATTCCTGGTGAAGGAGGGTTGAAATGTTTACTTAGTGATGTAGATGTCATAAAGATGGTAACAACTGTTGATACAAACTCTGGTGAAGTTCTTGATGTATACATTTAACAAGAATCACTAACTACACCCAACTTTCATCCCACTATACCTCAAGCCCAGCCCAATAAACCTCAAGGCCAGCCCACTATACCTCAAGCCCAACCCAATATATCCCAGCCCAGACGACTAAGAAGCATGCCAACCAACTCACCAAGGTACACTAAACCTACTGCTAGAAGACTTCCACTTGAAAGCCCTAGTTTACTTGTTAAAGGAATTGGTAAGGTTGCAGTGAAAATATTGCAACTTGAAACACACAATGATCATGTTGATAAGGATTGTTTTGGTTTAGAGGGTGATGATATAGATTTTGAAGATGAATCTTTTAGTTGTGGATCTGATGAGGAGGGATATCCTCACCAACTTGATGATGAGGTAATTAGTTGTGATTCAGACACCGATGATGAGTGGATAGACTCAATTGCTGCTATTCAAAAAGTTTAAACAGCAGGATGATGAAATAAAAAAGAATTTGATTGAAGAGTGCTTAAAAAGATCTGCTGGTGAAGGAGGTTCTCACATAGAAGCTTATGAGGATTCTGATGGTGATGTTAAGACACCAGGGGAGAGTGAGGATGATGGCATACTAGGGAAGAAGTACAAAGAAGATGTTCCAGTTGTAAATGAGCACACAAATTGGAAGAAGTTTACTTGGGTTGTTGGAACAAATTTCGCAACAAGGGAAGCTTTTAAAGAGGCAGTAAGAAAATATGGTGTTACAAATGGTAGAAATGTTTATGTTTCTATAAGTGACCAGAATAAACAAGGGTGTGTAGGTGTGAATTGTGTGGAAGGTTGTTCTTTCCATCTTTATTGTTCTTTCCATTCAGGCAAGGGTTGTTATATGGTTAAGAAAGCAATAAACAAATACACTTGCCAAAGGAACATGACCAAGAATAGACAGTTAACCGCTGAATTTGTAGCTACTAATTTCTTACAAGTTTTTAAAACCACACTGGTCAGCTAAAGATATCTAACAAGCAATTAAGAAGAAGTATAAGGTCATCGTCACAAATTGGTTTTCTTACAAGGCCAAAAGTTGTGCACACAATAAGCTACATGGTTCAATGAAGGAACACTACAGCAAACTTGGTTCATATCTGGCAGCTTTAAGAGTAGAAAATCCAAGCTCAACCTTTGAGCTCTTAACTGCCCCTCCAGGCTTCACCAATGCAAATCCAAGTTCAGCTATTGAAAGTTTTTTTAGACTTTTTGTGTGTTTTGATGGGGTGAAGAAAGGTTTTTTGGCAGGATGCAGGAAGGTGTTATGTGTAAGGTCCCGTTATCGGTAGCCCTACTTTCGTGTTGGATTTACTCATAAACACAGTTCTAAATATCAGAGTTAATTAAAACATTTATGCGGAATATAAAACTTTCATAAAACATTACAATATTTCATAACTTGTCTCAAAACATCCTTTGTCTTTCACATTAAAACATTAAAATTAAAACATCGTAAGTCTTCAGATGCCAGATTCTTGTTCAGTGCCATGTGTCTCCTCAAGCGAGCTGCCTCATCCTACTCACCTGCGTGCATACTAAAAGTCAGCTACGCTGAGTGAGTTCTAGTTAATCACATAATCATACAATACATTCTTACGCTTCATACTTAATCTCTTAACTTTCTTTCATATACACCTAAGTGCTTTTACTTTCATTTTTACATTCATACTTTCTTTACATTCATAATCATACGTTCATTTTTACCTTCATGCTTTCCTTACATACATAATCATACTTTTTAAAGAGCCTTTCGCCCTATAACCTCACAGATATTATAAGGGTCTGGTCCCTAGTTTTCGAATATTAGAAGGGTTCGATTCCCTAACATCACAGATATTATAAGGGTCTGGTCCCTATCATCACAGATATTATAAGGGTCTGGTCCCTAGTTTTCGAATATTCGAAAGGGTTCGATTCCCTAACATCACAGATATTATAAGGGTCTGGTCCCTATCATCACAGATATTATAAGGGTCTGGTCCCTAGTTTTCGAATATTAGAAGGGTTCGATTCCCTAACATCACAGATATTATAAGGGTCTGGTCCCTATCATCACATGTATTATAAGGGTCTGGTCCCTAGTTTTCGAATATTAGAAGGGTTCGATTCCCTCTTCGTTACCATACAACCATACATCATACCTCGAGTATTAGTAGGGCTCGGTACCCTTTTCGTAACCATACATTATCATTTCTTTCTTCTATTATCTCTATCATGTTCATACACATAAACATACATAACATACTTACCTTATACATAGCGTTACAACCTGACAGTACGTGCAATATCCGAAGATCGTTCACGTACTACCAAGCAATCATTCATACATTTCACATTATCCACATAAGGCATACACTTATCTCTTAGGATAAGTGTATTAACAAACATATTGAGTATGCACACAGCCCCGAAAACGTAACACATAAATGGGGCTAGAAACTCACCTGAACACGGTTACGTTCTCCGTTGATCGTAATCCCTTTCTTCAGTTGTGCCCGGCTGACTGTATAACAAATATACATATCAATTTAACTATCACTACTTATAACATCTTTCTAGTCTTAATTACTATCCACAACGAACAGGGGTCCGGGGGCAGCGCCCCTGGCAGCGGGGTCTAGGGGCGGCAGCCCCTAGCAGGGTCCAAGGGGCAGAGCCCCTGGCTGGGGTCGAGCTGCCAGGTCAGCTTGGAAAAATTTTATTTCCATTAACTGTCTTAACACATTTTTCATTAGATTTTTAATTTATTTTCTAATCGAACTTGACTTTAGGCGAAGTTAACCTTAGGCGAACTTAGCTTTAGGCGAAGTTACCAGCTAGGCGAACTTAGCTTTACAGCGAAGTTGCCATCAGGCGAACTTGGCTTCAGGCGAAGTTATCATCAGGCGAACTTGGCTTCAGGCGAAGTTGTCATCAGGCGAACTTGGCCTCAGGCGAAGTTACCAGTTAGGCTAACTTAACTTTACAGCGAAGTTGCCATCAGGCGAACTTAGCTTGCAGGCGTAGTTCATCAGGCGAACTTAGCTTGCAGGCGAAGTTCGTCACTTTGAAGGCGAAGTTGCCCAGATGAAGGCGAAGTTGCCCAGGCAGCCGCTGTTTTAGCTTCTGATCGGCATTTCGAGCGATTTTAACACCCTTGCTATGGTTCAATATCACCCACTACGCTACCCGACCATTTTTGGTCGTTTATACACTAAAAAGCTTGGATCTTTAAACTTCAAAGATCAAGAATCATACCTTTTTGGGCTTGTTTGGATCTCGTTTACTTGCTTATCACCACTAATCGCTCTCTCTCTCACTCGGGTCTGCCGGATCTGCCTTCGGTCCGGCGGCGAAGTTAGTGTGGTATGTGTGTGTTTTTGGAGTGTTTTTAGGAAAATGATGGAAATGAAGGTATTTTGGGGTTTTGGGGGTATTTATATCCCTGAAATCCCATTCTCATTTAACCCATCTCAATTAATCCAAGTCCAAGACCCGCTCCTTACCCGATATTAATTAATTACGCGAAATCACTAAACATAACTTCCTTTATTCATCATTAAAATTTTAGGATGTTACATTATGCTTATATGGATGTTTTCTCAAAACATTCCTTGGGGGTATGCTGTTGTGTGCCATAGGAAGGGACGCAAATAATCAAATGTATCCCCTAACATGGGCTGTAGTTGAAGGAGAAAACAATGACAGTTGGGAGTGGTTCATGGAAGAGTTAAGAAAGTGTTTACATATAAATGATGGTGGCAAGGGATGGACTCTAATTTATGATCAACAAAAGGTATGATATTAACTTTAGTTATCTCAGTTACATCTTTTATTTGATACTAAAATATATGTTTTATATGAATATATCAGGGATTGATAAACGTTGTATGCTTGGTGTGGCCACAAGCTGAACATAGGAATTGTGCAAGACATATATATGCAAACTATCATAAAACCCATAAGGGCGAGGAGTTGAAGGAGCTGTTCTGGAAGGCTGTTTGGGCTTACAATGAGCCTGACTACAAAGATGCAATCAATGATATGATGGAAATATCACCTGATGCAGTGGAAGCATTTTTGAAACAAAATCCAAAGTGCTTTTCAAGATGCTTTCTCAATAATCACACAAAATGTGATGTAGTTGTAAACAACATGGCAGAGACCTTTAATGGTTACATCATTCAGGCCAGATCTAAACACATTATCAACATGTTAGAGGACATCAGGAAAGCAATCATGACTAGGCTCACTACGAAGCAGACACAAATGTCTATTCAAGATGTGAGTGTATGCCCTAGGATACAGTTGAAGCTTAATAAAGAAAAAAACAAGGCTTATAAATGTGAAGTTTTTCCATCATCTCATAATGTGTTTCAAGTTAGTGATTATCATGATGTCTATGTGGATTTGATCAAGAAAACATGCACCTGCAAAAAATGGGATTTAACAGGTATTCCTTGTAAGCATGTTTGTGCAGTTGCTGGTTTTTTTTAAAAAAATGCAGAGGAATTTGTTGATAAGTGTTACCACAAGGAACAATACAAAAAGTCCTATGAGTTCAACATTCCTCCTTTGGCTGGTGAAAGATATTGGCCATCTGTTGATTACCCTCTTGACCCACCTCCAATCAAGAAAGCTCCCGGTAGACCAAAGAAGAACAGAAAGAGGGATCCACATGAAGATCCTAAAAGACCTGGTAAACTGACAAGGCATGGGGTTTAAATGGGTTGCAGTCGATGTGGGGAAAAAGGCCATAACATTATAAGTTGCTCAAAAAAATGGAAACGAACACTCCAGAAAGGTGCAAAAAATGCAAAGGGAAAAACAAAGAAAGCAAGAGTGCAATCTAGTCAACTAACCCTGGAGGGCAGCCAACAAACTCAAACAGGAACTCAAAAGAAAAGGGCAAAGATAAAAGTGAAAGACAAAGGGAAGGCTATGTGATTCAGTATCGCTTTATGGATGTTTTGGTTTAAGTATGTTAGCTTGTCTAATTTTAAGATATGTGTAACACCCCGGCTAAAGCGGAAACGCCTGAGTGTGACGTACAGATTGCTCAAACACACGTGGCACTATTAGGTGACCATAATAACATTATTTCATTTAAATCTTCATGTAACACAAGTTTATCAAATAATACAAGTTGTAAAAGATAAGTTTTCTTTGAATATCCTATAAGCATTCTATGTGTCTTATAACTTTCATCCTCGTATCTCTATACCTGTAACATATGTATTAAATAAAGTCAGCTACGAACATAGCTGGTGAGATTCCCACAGTTTGATATAATACATAAAAATCATACAATTCCATGAAACTTGTGAAATGAGCACATAAGGGTTATTTACACTCGATGCAATGGACCTGAGTTTAAAGAACAAACGAAGGTCCTTTCCAGTTGGGGCTACCAACGTACTCGGATATGAGGTCCCTTTTCCACTCGATACAAATGAACCTGAGTGCAAAGGGGGGCGTATGATCATACTTATTGAGGCAACCACTTGAAATCCACGTATATAACAAATAAGCAAGTAAGCAAACAAGTCCATGATATGAATTGTAGTTTGAGCAATATCGTAAATACTTGAAGTTTTGTAGGATACATATGCTACCCCAAAATATGAAAACGTTTAAAAAGGGGTTGTGAGAAACTCACCTTTAAATTGAAGATAAACATTGCAATGAAAACCGAAAGCATAATAGCGTAACCGAAGCGGTCAAACGTCACGAACTATAAATGAAATAAATACGAAATTTAAAGACTAATCCAACGAGATTATTAAAGTTTATTATTTGTTGGGAACATGTGTTATTTTATTATTTTAAGGCATGGATTATTTTAATATTAGTCTAAATCTTACTGGTTTTAACGAATTTTAAGCTAACGAAATAAAGCTTAACGAATTATGAATCATGATATAAACTAATTTTAAATGGATTAACAAACTATCTTATTTACATATTATTTAATTAATAATTTATTATTAATAAGTGAACTTTAATATTTATGGGATATGGATTTTAAGGGTATAAGTTTTATAAAAAACGATTATGTCGGTGTATTATAAAGATTAACGAATGCAATAATAATATAATATTATATTAACGAGTTTAAGGTTAACGAACGGTTTTAACGAGTTTGGAAGTCGGTTTCGCATGGAAAATGGGGAAATATAATTTATTTTTAATTTATAAAATTTTTTATTTGTTTTAAAATAATTTTATTTGATTTTTTATGATTTTTAATTAATTTATTAAATATAATATAGTTTTACATAATAAGATAAAGATTAAAAAATACGTATCAAAAACCATATGAGCTGACCCGGGTCTCTCATATAACACATACACTGCTTAACCAGTTGGGCTACCATCCAATTTAGTATATGTATGAAGACAAAAATACTTATATTACATATGCAGTTCATCTTCTTCAAACCGTAGAACCCCAAATTCAGAAACTGGTTCCATATTCGATCAATCGGAGTTAGGGATTTTGTTTGTTGGTTATGTATGATCATAAAACATGTATTACTTGCCTGGGATTGTTAAGGAAAGACGACGAACGACGGTTGGCCGGAAAAACGACTTGGACGGATTAACACGAGTTGTAGAAAGTATTTTATGTTGAATTGATGTTTGGGATGGGTATAGATGAAGGTTAGTGTCCTATTTATAGGTTCAATTGGAGCGTAACAGGTTAATTGCTCATTATTGGAACTTTACGAGATTTCCGGTCAATTATACGGCGGTTAGGGATTGATTTCCGTTTATTGATGATATAAACGTGTTTCCTTTATAGTCTAATACCTTTTCTGGCCGTTACTTAATTTAGTTTACGCGTTAAATGGCGTCTTTGGTGGTCACCGGAGTGTACCGGGTTGCCGGCCGGAGAACACGTCGGAAAGACGGGGCAAGGGTGGGGTAGGGGCTGGGTTTTCATTTTAATATTATATTTTAAATTATTTTACACTATACCCCCCAAGTTTCTTAGATTCTTTATAAGCGAAATCACAAGTTAGTCCCTAAACTTTGTAAATGTATCAAAGATGTTTTAAAGATTAGAAATTAAAACAAAGTTTACAAACTGGATCCCGAACTTCGAATGATTTGTTAATATACTAGAATTGTTTTGTTATATTATACTCGTATTGTTTGAAGCTCATTTAATTAAGAAATTAAATCTCGAAATTTCGTGAATTGAACAAATGAACAGAAAATGAACTATGGATAAATGTAACTCATCATGAATAATATATTAACGAATAACGTCAAAACACGAAATATAAGTGCAAATTCAAATTCAAATAAACGTTGACGAATGATATACAACACAGAACTTGGGAATAATATATATAAACAAAATAAAAATTCAAAATGGGTCGGGTTTTCGAGTTTGAAAAGTAATGAATGTTATAATATGTCAGTAAAACTATGCATCTTTTCATGTATTTTGGTTAACGTGTGCTGCTAAACTTAATTATGTTACAGACTTTGGCTTTTTGATTTTCATTATGTAATGATCATGAAAACCGGTGCATTTTGCAACATTTAATGCAACAATGAATGCATGGTTTTTATATATAGGTATCTGTTGTTGTATTACTGTAATTTTTATGCATATCAAGTGGTTAAAATAGTGCAGAAATTGTGTGGTGTATTGCTATCAAAATATTGCAGTTTTATGCATATTGAATTGTCAAAATAGTGTGCAGAATTATGCGGTTTACTACTGTTAAAATAGCGCAGTTTTTCTTCATACCGAGCTGTCAAAATAGTGGAGAATTGTGCGATTTGTTGCTGTCAAAATATTGCAGTTTTTATGTATATCGAATTGTCAAAATAGCGCAAACAAGTGCATATTTAGCGGTTTATTTGCTGTTAAGAGCTGTCAAATAGTGCTGAATTATGCGGTTTAGTGCTGTTAAAATAGCGCAGTTTATCTTCATACCGAGCTGTCAAAATAGTGCAGAATTGTGCGATTTATTGCTGTCAAAATATTGTAGTTTTTATGTATATCGAATTGCCAAATTAGCGCAAATAAGTGCAGATTTATGTGGTTTATTACCTGTGAAAAAGTGCAGTTTTTCTTCACATCGAGTTGTCAAATAAGTGCAGATTTATGTGGTTTATTTGCTGTTAAAAAGTGCAGTTTTTCTTCACATCGAGTTGTCAAATAAGTGCATATTTATGCGGTTTATTTGCTGTTAAAATAGTGCGGTTTTTCTTATGCTAAGCAGATTGATTTATCTAACAAACTTTTGAATTTCGACTACCGTTTATAGATGCATACTTTCTATTCTCCTTAAATAGTTTGCATAAAAAGATGCAAGATTAGAAAGTATCAACTTCAAGACAAACGAAGCAACCTCACCCAACTTCATCATTGTTACTACAGCTTAAATATCAATACAGGCAAACAAAAATAACAATAATGGGTTGTTTGGCATTAACAACAATAACTTGACATTACATTAAAAACCATAGTTTTACAACTAAACACTAGCACTCAAACAACTAAAAACCACCATATAGCCAAGACAACAATTAGTAAACCTAAAGCATATTGTTTGTTCCAATTGAACTTTGACAACGAGAGTTGCTCCTTCAATTTTTTTTTCTCCTCCATCAGCAATTTGTTCATCAACTCCAAATTTTCTCCCATATCATTGTACTTGCAATTGTCTTTCTCTCTTAGCACCTTGTCAACATCTTCTTTCCATATAAAGAATTTACAGTCCACTCTCTACTAAGAATAAACATTAGGGATATCACATTAGCAATTGACATCTGAGTAGTATAATGAAAAGGACTTACCGGCCAAAGAGAGCACCCATAAAATCCCTTCCCAGCTCGAGAACTTCTACTTCCAACAACTCGAAGTATTGCAAGCTTGTCGTGATTGTAGTATACATTTCCATCTGAATCGACTTGAAAGATTCTAGGGTTCTTGTGTGAGCTACGTGCAGAAGATGAAGATGAACTCATAGTGATTCAATGATTTTAGGGTTTCAATTGGATGCATTAAAAGAAATTGTTTACTAATCGATCAAATGTGCTGTGTGTGCTACTCAGTTTATAAATTGTTCTTTGTGCCTGGTTAATCCACGTAATGCTAAATAAAAAATAAGAAATAAAAAAAAATCCTTAGGGTCCACATAAGCAAAAACTAACGAGATCTAACCCTGTTAGTAAAAAGCTTGTTGCCGTCCAATAGTTTGAAAGTTGTGACTGTTGTGATATATTTTCAAAGTTTGGCTCAGCGCCGGCCAACGATGCAAAGTTTGGATTATTAAAATCGAATAAACCTAATTAAAAAAGCATACTCATGTTCAAAACAAAGATAACCTAATTAAATGAACTTATAAACATGCCCTTTGTTCAAAATAAGCATACTTATTTGTAAGTTATATTATATCTCAATGAGTTTATAACACATAATTAAATAAACATACTCTTTTATTCAAAATAGATAGTAAGCATTTATTCAATTGATGTTTATTTATCTTCAATTAAAGGAAAATTGAAAATAAATAATCTCAACTTTTGTATTGGTCGATAATAATTCTAACTTAAAAAATCACTACCAGCGGTCCCAACTTTCAACTGTCTCAATGGTCTTCCGTTAAAAAACACTTAACGCCATTATGTTTTTAAAGCCGAGTTTCAAACCGATGTTTTAGGGCTTTTGATCAGAAGAATAATAAGAGTCGACAGATGTAAAACTTATCTCGAAATGATGATCCAAACGACAAAACAATGTTCCAATTTGGGTGTTTGAATTTCCAATTAACAAAAAATAAGACACTTAGAATAATCATTTCGAGGTAAGTTTTACATCAGGCGAATCGTATCATTCTTCCGATCAAAAGCCCTAAAACATCAGTTTGAAACTCGGGAAAACACATAACAGCGTTAAGTGTTTTTTAACGAATGACCATTGAGATAAAAATAGTTGACAGTTAGGACCGCTGGTAGTGATTTTTAAAGTTAGAATTATTATCGACCAATATACAAAAATTGAGATTATAAATTTCTAATTTCCTCAATTAAATAACCTGAGAATGATGAGATATTATACACTAAATCATTGAGAAGTTTTTGAATTATAAGTTATAGCCATTTCATATTCTGGATGTAACATTCTTAAATCTAAAATGATCGAGTGCATCATCTCGTCCTTTTCTTCACACATTTATGAACGGTGCTAGCTTTCTCACTTGAGAATAACCAAACCAACAAAATATTAATCCTACTTGAAGAGGTATGTACCCGCCTCAACACCAAGCAAGGCGGGTCAACCCACAAGATAAAGACATTATGAAGGCACAAAGCCAAAACCCAGGCGCATCGCGCATACAAAACATGCTCAGGCATCATATGCGCGCGGCGCATATCGCATGCTCTTGCACATCACATATGCTCGCGCGTCACATATGCGCGCGGCGCATATCACACGCTCGTGCATATCACACCTGCGCATGAAATATCTGCGCGTGAGAATAAAAAGAAGACTTCGCGCATTCTCAGGATGGGCGCATATCACACGTACACATAATCAACCTCTTCCTTATCCAAATCAGGATCAGGGCAACCTTGATTGTGCACGTCAGACACTCTTCTAGAAGGCATCTTTTTAAGGAGTAAGAATATGCTGATGTTGACAGCTGCCAAATGAAAGGTCGACAACTCAGCATGACACATGTGCTACCACATGATTACAACCAACGAGAAAGCGCCAGGTGTCCCAGAGGACACGTGGCGCAGTGCGATTGGAGGAGGCCAACGAGGCTGAGCCCAGCCAGTGGAAACCCTAGCACTATAAATACCAGCATCAACTCCACTTTGATGACACATTCATTCACACTCAATCATTGACAGTTACAAGCAGTGATATCACATTCAATCATATTGAATTATATTCACTCACAGTCAGTTACAGAAAACAGACAGTCACACAATCAAGAGTATTCAGCGATTCAGCAATACTCTTGAGATCTCACTGACTCACACTTTATTATCTTCTCCATAAAGATACTGATTCTCACGCCGGAGGGTTACCCCAAAGAGGACCCCTCTGTCCCTTTCTGAGGGGTAAGTAACGGCGCTGTTCATTTTGTAGGTGGAAGAACACGGATTCAGAGGAACCATCGGTGAAATAGTTTAATCATACCCGAGGAAAGTAGATCTGCTACCAGTGAGTAGATCCACGTTTCTACATTCTGATTTGAGTGTTTACATCGATTCGAATCCTCGATTATCGGCTATTACAGTTGTATGTCTGATAGTTCATACTCGTCTAGCCCTTCAATCACCTCCGTTGCCTCTCGAAGACGCCGTGTGAAATCTGTGGTGATGTCGACATTGAAGCAAAAGGGGAAGGGGAAGAAGGTTGTTGAGACCACATCGGAGGAAGTAGGGAGGACCAAGGCCACCAAAAGGTGGAATGAAATCCCCTGCAAATTGAAGCAGGCAGATCTCGACAACCTGATCACCTCTCAGGGCTTTCCCACCCTGTTTGGCTGCATGTTGCCTAGGTCCGGGCAAACGGCGGCGGACCCGCCTGCCGGCTATATATCCCTATATAGCCACTTTTTCACCCACTGCAACCTTCGTCTCCCGATGACAAGGTTTGTGGGTGCACTGTTGAAGTTCTATGGGATTCACATATCCCAAGTCCATCCGTTTGGACTCGTGCGCGTGACTCACTTTGAGTTCATGTGCAAATCCCAGCGCGAGGAACCCACTCCTCGGCGCTTTCAATATTTTTATAAGGCCAAGATCCAAGACAATTGGATCTCTTTTATTCCTCGCAGTCAGAAGGTGAAGTGCTCCACTGTTTCATTCAAGAGCCTTCATGACTGGTCTGAGAGGTTTCTTCATTGGCGCCATCCACTGTTACAAACGGCAATCAGATCTCATCCAGATCTAAAAAATTCAATCACCATGGTTTCTGGAGTTCGTAACGTTGATCAAGCTCTGGAGGATATTGAACGTGAGGGTGTTAACGACGGACAGCAGGTTCTGAGGGTTCCGCGTGATTCTATGCGTACCACCAGCAACCGTCCCTTCGTCTCAACCCCTCACGGCCAGACTGAAACTCCTCCAGACGATCACACGTTACAAAATATGGCCAGCGCGAAGCTGAAAGGACCAATGGGTCCAGAAGATGAAGCAAACGATCCGAATGAATGGCTCATAAATGAGCAGCGGCGTCTGATGGAAAAGTACACTGAAATGATCAAACAGAAGAAGCTAGCCGACCAAACACAAAGGCAAGCGATTGATAAGCAGCCTACAAAAAGGACGCGCGCGCCGGAAGAAGGGCATTCTGTTCACACTGCACACACTGAGTTCAGTGATGAAGAAGTGCATAGCATGAGGAAGACAAGGGATACTCATGCAGGAGGCTCGCAGCTCCGCGAGCCTGTGAACATGGCGCCTGGAGCCAGAGCAGATCTGGATCTGCACATGCCATACAGCCCACCGGTCAGAGGGCAAGTTGACGTAACCACACCCTACAGACCAGCCATCCTGGTAAAACACTCAAAGTTTACTGCGCGCATCGCGCAGGCTCCCATCCAGCACAAGACCAAGATGCCAAGTGGTCTCGGCAAATATGATGGCACAACAGATCCAGATGACTTTTTGCAGGGTTTCTATAACACGGGAAACCTAGAGAGCTGGACGATGCCAACATGGTGTCATATGTTTGCTCGCTGCCTCACGGGCGCTGCGCGGGTATGGTTCGAGAGCTTGCCGACAGGGCAAATTGATGGGTTCGAGGAACTATTAGAAAAGTTCCAAGCCCACTTCGTACAGCAGCGCAGGCACACGCGCGATCCTGATGACATCATGCACTGCATACGCAGGAATGATGAAACGATTGAAGATTACATCACTCGTTTCAATCAGGAGTCCCTGGCAATCGGGGGCATAACTGAGCAGCTCCTGCGCGTGGCCTTTATACAAGGCGCGCGCAGTGATCAGTTACGACGAGCTCTCGTAAGCAAAGATGGTATGCCCACCACGTGGGCCAAGTTAATGGAGGCATCGCGAGTTTTCGCGAGAAATGAGAAACAGATTGCCCAAGATAGGGCAAGAGAAAGAGCGCATCAGGCTGAATCACCGCGCAGCAAAGAGAAGAGGGCCAAACAGAACTCTGTATGGTCCAGGTTGCAGCCAACAAGTTTTTCTTCCGCGGAAAAACAAGCGCAACCAAGCTCACCACAGCCCCAAAAGGATGCTCGTAAACACGGGGAGGGTGACAAGAGGGAGGGTGGCAGAGATCCTAGCAGACCTCTGCCAAGAATATGGACTCCCCTCACTAAAACACCTTCACAGGTGTTAACTACTGAGAATGTCCAATTCAAGCCTCCCAAGCAACTACACTACAAGGGGCCGCAAAACAGTGGTAAATATTGTGAATTTCACAGGTCCCCGGGCCACAACACCGACGCATGCCATCATTTAAAGGATGCGATCGAGAAGGATGTAAAGTCTGGCAGGCTGGCTCACTTGGTAAAAAACCAAAGAATAGAAGATGAGCAACCGGAGGGAGCCTCTGCCAGCAAGAAGTACAAAAGAATCTGTGTGGCTGAGGGGGGACGACAAGGGCAGACGTCAAGAAAGAGAAGCGCGCAAATACACGGAGATTGGCGCGAGCAGCAAGTCATCTTCCCAAGAATCAGGGGAGGCCCTTCAATAAGCAGTCCTCTCGTCATTACCACACACATTGCTCATTACGAAGTGTCAAAGGTCCTGGTGGACACTGGAAGCGAATCTGACATTATGTATGAGCAGTGTTTCAGAAAGTTAGACCCGGCAGACCAAGCGCGGCTCGAAATTGTGAACGCACCAATCTGTGGTGTCTCAAATGAAATCATACATCCCCTAGGCCAGATTCAGTTTGAACTAACTATGGGGGATGATGAGCACAAGCGAGCAGAAGTTGTCAACTTCTTGGTCTTGCCCACCACGTCATGCCACAATATGATCCTGGGTAGGGGAACGATTGCCCAATTTAATGCTGTACCGTCGCCAGCGCACGGCGCATTGGGGATCCCTACACCAACAGGCGTAGCATTTGTTTACCGCGATCATTTGTGCGCAGTGACAAGCACACCGCGGGAAGGGAGAATGAAACTTACAACGGCTGACAATGCGCCAGAGAAGTGGATTTTAAACCCAAAATTCCCAGATCAAACGGTCACAATTGGCGCTACCATTTCAGACGAAACGAGATTGAGAATGAAAAAGTTGCTTACAAAATACACGTCGGTTTTCGCGTGGCAACACTCCGATATGACGGGGGTCCCGCGAGACTTGGCGCAACATTCTCTTAACACGTTTAAGTCGGTGGAGCCAATTGCACAGAAAAAGAGAATCATGGGGGATGAAAAGGCGAAGGCCATGAATGAGCAAGTGGAGGACCTGTTGCGCGCAAACATCATCCGCCCAATTCGATACCAGACATGGGTAGCCAATCCTGTGATGGTAAAGAAAAGCAACGGGTCATGGAGAATGTGTATTGACTTCAAGGACCTCAACAAAGCATGTCCGAAAGATTGTTACCCCCTCCCAAACATCGACGCAAAGGTGGACTCCGTGGCGCCATTCAAGCTCAAATGTTTCCTGGATGCCTACAAAGGCTATCACCAGATTCAAATGGCACCACAGGATGAAGACAAGACGGCCTTCAGAACCGACAAGGGTGTTTTTTGTTACACAAAAATGCCCTTTGGTTTAAAGAATGCGGGCGCAACCTATCAGAGACTTATGGATTCGGTTTTCAGTGAACAAATCGGAAGAAATCTAGAAGTCTACGTCGATGATTTGGTGATCAAGAGCAGGGAGGAGAGACAAATGCTCAAAGACATCGAGGAAACTCTTCAGCGCCTAACGGAGGTTAACATGAAGCTCAACCCGAGCAAATGTACTTTCGGCGTAGAAGAGGGGAAATTTCTTGGTGTAATGGTCACTAAGGATGGTTTCAAGGTGAACCCTGAAAAGGTGGAAGCCATCCTTGACATGCCTTCACCATCCACCATGAAAGAGGTTCAGAAGCTGAATGGTAGATTGGTGTCAATCAACAGGTTCCTAGCGAACCACGCCAGCAAATCTACTCCATTCGTTAACACCTTGAGGAACTGTTTGAAGAAGAGCCAATTCAAGTGGACGCCTGAGGCTGAGCAAGCTTTCAATGAGATAAAAGAATGTCTCATTAAATTGCCAGCGCTCACAGCTCCACTTCCTGGCGAGACCCTTACATTGTACCTGTCAGCTGGAGACCGCGCGATCGGCGCAGTATTATTGGTGGATCGCAAGGGGATACAAACGCCGATATACTATGTGAGTCGGGTGCTCACAGACCCTGAGACGCGCTATTCCATCATGGAAAAGTTAGTTTTGTCACTAACACACGCGTCGCGCAAGCTCCATCGATACTTCAATGGTCATCCTATTGAAGTTCTGACTGGTTACAACATCCAGCAAGTCTTGCGACGCCCCGCGCTCTCCGGAAGGCTGACAAAGTGGGCGCTGGAATTAGGTGAACACACGATCACTTATAAGCCCCGTCCAGCGATAAAGGGTCAAGTTTTGGCGGATTTCATCACGGAAATCCCAGACGGGAAGATTGAAGAAGCTCAGCGCGAGGTAGATCCCCCGCGAGCAAATGATGAAGAAGATGTTTGGAGGCTATTCACTGATGGAGCCTCCAACAGCGAAGGGTCCGGCGCAGGCCTCAAACTGATGGACCCTGATAATCGTGAATATACTTATGCTATCAGGTTGGACTTCAAGAGTACCAACAATGAGGCTGAGTATGAAGCCCTGCTGGCTGGTCTGCGCATCGCGCGCAAGTTTGGGGTTAAAAGACTAGAGGCCCATGTTGATTCTTACTTGGTAGCTGCTCAGGTCAACGGCCTATATGACGCCAAGGAGAACACAATGCCTCTGTATCTAGAGCAGGCAAAAAAGCTCGTTGAGCAGTTTGACTTCTTCAGAATCATACACATCTCGCGCAGCGAAAACAAGTCCGCTGACGCATTGAGTAAAATGGCATCAACTAATTTTGATCACTTTGGCAAAGATGTCAGGGTGGAGGTAATGAGCAGCCCGTCAGTGCAAACGCAATCGGTCCTTGTAATTCATACAACCCCTTCATCCTGGATAACTCCAATAACAGAATTCCTGATGAAGGGGAAGTTACCGGACGATCGCGCACAGGCGAGAAAGATAAGACACAAGGCACAGAACTATGAATTACTTGATGGTACATTATATCGCCGCTCTTATCTTGGACCGCTCATGAAGTGCCTGGATGCTGAAGAAGCAACCTATGTGATTAGGGAGATTCATGAAGGAATCTGTGGAATTCACGCTGGCCCGCGCATGGTGGTTGCCAAGGCTATGAGCTCAGGCTACTATTGGCCAGGCATGTACTTGGATGCGCTAAAAGAAATCCAAAAATGCAAGGCATGTCAGAGCTACGCGCCAAACACCATGCGTCCAAAGAACAACTTGATTCCAGTCACCTCCGCATGGCCTTTCCACAAATGGGCCATTGATATTGTAGGGCCCCTGCCGCAAGCGCAAGGGCGAGTGAAATTTTTGGTAGTGGCGATAGACTATTTCACAAAATGGGTTGAGGCCAAGCCACTAGCAAAAATCACAGCTGAGGCGATGAAGCAATTTATCTGGAGCCACATCATTTGCCGTTTTGGCCTTCCCATGGAAATTGTGAGCGACAATGGCAAACAATTCACTGACAGGAAGATATCAAGCTGGCTCAGAGAATTGCACATCAACCAAATCTTCACATCCGTCTACCACCCTCAGGGGAATGGTCAAGTGGAGCGCGCGAATCAAAGTTTGCTAAATGGGCTAAAGAAAAGGTTGGAGGGAGAATCCCATTCTTGGGTCGAAGAGTTACCTAATGTCCTGTGGCCGCACAGGACATTAAGCAAAACTAGCAATGGCGAATCCCCGTTCAGCCTAACCTATGGGACAGAGGCTATGATCCCAGCAGAAATTGGATGCCCATCCCATAGGGTACTCATGATGAGCAAAACTGATAACGAGCGCGAAAGAAGATTGGACCTTAACTTGCTTGAAGGGCGCAGAGAAGCGGCTATCATTAATGAAGCCAGATACAAGAAAAAGCTGGAAAAATATTATAATCAGCGCGTTAAAGAATGCCACTTCAAGAAAAATGATTTTGTCCTTCGAAACAATGAAGCTAGTCGCGCAATACCCCCAGGAAAAATGTCCCCCAATTGGGAGGGACCTTATCAAATTTCAGAAGATTTGGGGAAAGGCGCGTACGCTTTAAAAGATTTGAATGGAAAAAAGATACCGCGCTCGTGGAACGCGGCACAACTTAGAAAATGCTTCATGTAAAAGTTCAAATTTGTAATCAAGGCTTTTAAGCCATCATGAATGATGATTCGCGCTATCTTTCAATATTTGTCGCGCTATCTTTCAATATTTGTTCTATTACCTTTGCATACATGTTTCACACTTCCTTTATTAAATTGGAACAATATGACAACACTATATTGACTTCAAAACAAAATAAAGCGAAGTAAAACATACATGCGCGAGCCTTAGCTCAAACGCGTTAACGAGTCTTAACTCTAAAAACGTCAGGGCCTTAGCCCAAAACAAAGAGCCTTAGCTCAAAACACTCACAAACATCCATCTTACATCCCGCGCAGCCTGATCATAAAAATCCTTAAACACAACTAAGGCAAAGTACATGCCATATCATGTTGAGGTCTCAGGTCGAGGCCGCGCGCGGAATCATAGTGGATATCTGAGTAACACAAGCTGACATGTAATGGCTAAACTCATACTTCCATACCGCGCGACAACGACGCGCGAAAAAGAAGATAACGAAAATTTGGCGCGCATGTCAGCATGAGCAAGATACTGCGAGAACCACAAACAAAATAGAACAGAGGTTAAGTGAATAATTTCCATACAACCTTGTTCTTATTTTAACGTGCAAGCATATTTTATATCTATACAACCAAACATGAAGAGATGAATGGAAATGCGCAAGATATGAAAAGGAGAGAACAAGTTTCATTCCATTGGATCGAAATTTACAAATATGATGAGTTACAAATTACAAGTATAAAAAAAAAAAAATATAAAATTTGATGAAGGGCTTCTCAAGTCTCCACATCGACGTCAGCCGCTTCATCACCCTCATCATCTCCCGCAGCATCTGGCGCGGTCTGCTCCTCATCCCCGAACTTACCATAGTCAAGTTCTTCCTCCTCATTGGAGTCTTCGATCACAACGGTGTCAGGAGCAGATTCTTTCGCAGCGCCAGAGCCGCTGGCAGGGGCAACATCCCCCGCGCCACCATCATCGCCACCAGCCCTCTCGCAATCATCAAGCAACTTCTTTAGCGCGCCGAGGTCGGGCTGGTCAGCAAGCGCAGCTATCTGTAAATCATTAGAAAAGTAATGAGTACAAAACACTTAGAAAAAATAGTCAAGAAAAACTCATTAAGATCAAGGTACCTGCATAAGGATGGGGATGGGAGTATTCATATACTTTTCCCCCACCGCGGCCATGTCCGCGCAGGCCGCATCGCTCTTGTAAGGGTACTCGGATGGGTTCTTCCTCAACATGCCATATTCATACCCATCCGTAAACCCTTCAGCTCGGCCCACCAAACGAGCGGCGGCATTGCAGTCCATCACAAGGGCTTGAAACTCGGCGGAATATTTCATCGCCAAAGCGCAGCGAGCCATGCCCTGTGACACCAGCCATTGGCGATCCTGCGCGAGGCCAGCAACAGACGTCTCGAGGGCAGGAACCTGAGAGTTTAATAACTCAACAGTTTCCTTAGTCTTTTTTAGTTCCTCCTTATCAGACGCTGCCGCCGCCAAAATTTTTTCTTTCTCAGCCTGCGCAGCACCAAGTGCTTCCTGGCTAGACGCCGCCGTCGCTAAGGCCTCATCTCTATCGGCCTGCGCGGCCGCCAAATCCCTTTTCAGGCGCGCAACCTCGCTCTCCAGTGATGATTTCTCAGTGATACTCTGGACGATAGCTTGGTCACGCGCCTCGGCCTGCTGTTCCAAGACACGCACTCTGCGCGCGTACTTGGCAACTTCGGCCTTCGCCAACTGCTGCTTCTCCCGCGCAGCTTGGACCTCATGCCCGCGCTTTATGTATGCGGTGTTGGCACTTGCTCGGTTTTCACTGAGCTCCGCCTGGAGTTTCTCAGCTCGCGCGCGAGCATCAGACAGGTTCCAGGCGGCCACCTTAGCCTCTCGCTGAGCTTCCACAAGAGCGTCGCGTACTTTAATATAATCACGACGAAGCTCTTGGGAAGCAGCGAAGAAAGCCGACCCAGCGAAAACATGGTCGTTCAGCAAGTCCGAGCGGGTGCGCTCCTCCTGATACCTCCTTTCAGTAGGAGGCACGGCATGAGCCCAGAAGTCCTCGCATACGCCCATGGATTGAAAGGAACTCTCTTCATTAATATTCCATCTCGGGCGGTAAACGTGGTCACCTTCCTGCAAAACCACAAGAAAAGTTCTAAGTCATAAAACATACTTATATGGAGATACGCGCAGCGGACCAACAAATCAATACATACCTGCGGGGATGAAGCAGGAAAGTCAGCGCCAGCCCCACCAGAAGATTGCACTGCGAACACTTGCGGCATCGCAGGGCTGGCGCGGTCTCCCAAGGGGTCTTCAACTTGAACCCCCTCGTCCTCCTCGTCTTCTTCAACAGGCCTCTTCTCCTGCGACCTGGAAGGCTCCAAACCAGCCTCGCGGGGAGGGCTGCGTGCAGGAGGAGGCGACGGAGGTCTCGACGCCGCCAGTTCGGCGCGCAATACGGTTGCCTGCTCCTTGGTAATCCCAATAAGGGGAGACTCAGCACTAGCAGGAGCAGGACCAGAACCAGCGGCGCCGGCAGCGGCGCCAGGAGTATCACCAGCAACTGTTGCGCCAGCTACAACTTCTATGAATAAATAAACAAGGAAAAATTGTTTATGACTGACTCCAAAGGGCAAAATTCAGAAGACATATGTGCAAAACTTACCTTGGCGCAATTCTGTTCGCGCATCGAACATCGCCATAAAATCCATTCTACCCTTTTCAGAGGGTAGAACAGGGGATTTCGATGGAGTCCCTGGCGCAGCCGTGGCACCTTGTGGCGCCTTCGGCTGATCTGTTACCGTCCCTGCCTCTGCAAACATTTAAAGGAGCAAAGGTTTAGTAACAATTCAGCCAGATGAAGATAAATAAAGTATACCTGTTGCGGGCGCGGCACTACTTATCTCTTCAGCCGCGCGAAAGGAGGAGGCGACGCCACCATACCTCAAGTGGACAGGAGGTCTGCCCACTCTCACAGGCAGAGAAGCTAAAGAAACCTTTGTGGTAAACACCTGGGTTTCCTTACGTCCCTTCGTTTGAGCATGGGGATGAGCGACAGGGGTGTCATCTTTCTTCTGTTTCTTACTGGCCCCTGCGCCAGATTTCCCCTTAGCTTTGCGCTTTAGTAGGGGCGCCTCCTCTTCCTCCTCCTCCTCTTCCGCGAGCTCTAGCTCGTAGTTTTCAAGCGCGTCTACAAAAACAAGCGACAGAACTGTTAATAAACTTGGGTATTCTAAAGGAATGAGCAGAAGTGCGAAGGCTTACCAGGCGCGTCACCGTCAAAGTCAAAATCCAGATCCACTGGGATGAACATGTCATCAAAGCGATCCGGGAAACCAACCTCCCCAATGCCAAGTTCGACGGAGCCGCCCTCCACATGTTCATCATAAGCGACAAGGATGTAATCCTTGGTGACTGCGCAAAGACAAGTTAAATGATATCAGCAAAAGAACGATGTTAGCGCCAAAAAAAAAAAAAAAAAAAAAAAAAAAAAAAAAAAAAAAAAAAAAAACTTACACAACCCGTCGACTTGGATAACGGGCTCAAGCGCGCTGTCGGCCCAGAGCCTGCTCATGCCGACCCCAACCAGCGCCTCCTCGCAAATTTTCTTCGCGGGGGATGGTTCGGCGGTCAGTTTCTTAACCCATGCGCCAGTTGGGTTCTTGAGGACATCCTCATCCGCAGGCGCAGAAGTGATAGAGCGCATGGTCATACGGATGGGGATCACACCGGCCTTAATGTAAAAAAACCTCTCAGACCAGTCATGAAGGCTCTTGAATGAAACAGTGGAGCACTTCACCTTCTGACTGCGAGGAATAAAAGAGATCCAATTGTCTTGGATCTTGGCCTTATAAAAATATTGAAAGCGCCGAGGAGTGGGTTCCTCGCGCTGGGATTTGCACATGAACTCAAAGTGAGTCACGCGCACGAGTCCAAACGGATGGACTTGGGATATGTGAATCCCATAGAACTTCAACAGTGCACCCACAAACCTTGTCATCGGGAGACGAAGGTTGCAGTGGGTGAAAAAGTGGCTATATAGGGATATATTGCCGGCAGGCGGGTCCGCCGCCGTTTGCCCGGACCTAGGCAACATGCAGCCAAACAGGGTGGGAAAGCCCTGAGAGGTGATCAGGTTGTCGAGATCTGCCTGCTTCAATTTGCAGGGGATTTCATTCCACCTTTTGGTGGCCTTGGTCCTCCCTACTTCCTCCGATGTGGTCTCAACAACCTTCTTCCCCTTCCCCTTTTGCTTCAATGTCGACATCACCACAGATTTCACACGGCGTCTTCGAGAGGCAACGGAGGTGATTGAAGGGCTAGACGAGTATGAACTATCAGACATACAACTGTAATAGCCGATAATCGAGGATTCGAATCGATGTAAACACTCAAATCAGAATGTGAAAGCAGAAATTTGAATTTTAGCAACAATGAAGATGAAGATAAAATTTCCTAAGGGCCTGCTTTTATAGGCCCAGGAGAGATAAATGCGGCAGCTGACCGGATTTCACGCGCCCCCACTCGCAGGGGCAAGCCAACGAAGGCGCGACACGTGTCCCTAACAGCTGTGTGAGGGGACAAAAAGGTGTAACCGACCTGCCACGGAACAGAGACGCGCCCCCACTCGCAGGTACTAACCAATGCGAGTGCGACACGTGTTCAAGACAGCTGTGTGAGGGGACGTGAAAGGCAACTGTAGCACCTCGAGCACACGAAACGTCTGACACGTTTACGGCGCACGTCATCACCAACCAACCACGTGTTTGGACCTTTCGTTTTTAACCAAATGGATAGAACTTCGCGCGACGATGGAAACAACCAAGAAAACGACAAAACCCCCTATAAAGGACAATTCAGTGAGTCTAATATCTATCTTACCACGCTCGCGCAAGATAAGACACACATTAGACTGGGGGGGCTTGAAGAGGTATGTACCCGCCTCAACACCAAGCAAGGCGGGTCAACCCACAAGATAAAGACATTATGAAGGCACAAAGCCAAAACCCAGGCGCATCGCGCATACAAAACATGCTCAGGCATCATATGCGCGCGGCGCATATCGCATGCTCTTGCACATCACATATGCTCGCGCGTCACATATGCGCGCGGCGCATATCACACGCTCGTGCATATCACACCTGCGCATGAAATATCTGCGCGTGAGAATAAAAAGAAGACTTCGCACATTCTCAGGATGGGCGCATATCACACGTACACATAATCAACCTCTTCCTTATCCAAATCAGGATCAGGGCAACCTTGATTGTGCACGTCAGACACTCTTCTAGAAGGCATCTTTTTAAGGAGTAAGAATATGCTGATGTTGACAGCTGCCAAATGAAAGGTCGACAACTCAGCATGACACATGTGCTACCACATGATTACAACCAACGAGAAAGCGCCAGGTGTCCCAGAGGACACGTGGCGCAGTGCGATTGGAGGAGGCCAACGAGGCTGAGCCCAGCCAGTGGAAACCCTAGCACTATAAATACCAGCATCAACTCCACTTTGATGACACATTCATTCACACTCAATCATTGACAGTTACAAGCAGTGATATCACATTCAATCATATTGAATTATATTCACTCACAGTCAGTTACAGAAAACAGACAGTCACACAATCAAGAGTATTCAGCGATTCAGCAATACTCTTGAGATCTCACTGACTCACACTTTATTATCTTCTCCATAAAGATACTGATTCTCACGCCGGAGGGTTACCCCAAAGAGGACCCCTCTGTCCCTTTCTGAGGGGTAAGTAACGGCGCTGTTCATTTTGTAGGTGGAAGAACACGGATTCAGAGGAACCATCGGTGAAATAGTTTAATCATACCCGAGGAAAGTAGATCTGCTACCAGTGAGTAGATCCACGTTTCTTCACTACTTATTTCATTAACCACATATCAAAATATAAATCACGTACACTTTAACCACGTGTATATATCTACAAACTAAACCATCAACAAAAACCTCAAAAGCTAGCTTTTTATTACAATTAGCAAACCAACACGATAATATTCCTACCCCTTAACATGATTGGACAACCCAAAATCATTTAACATACGCCGTATTTGTTGACAGTATCCGTGGCCGTAGCGGTATCAGGATCACTAGGCTTGTTAATTTGAGACGGAAGGGTTCCGCCTGTAGAAGTAGGGGCGTCGGTTGAGGCGGCGGCTCCACGGCCCGGCTTGGGCTTCTGGTGGCCGTGTGTACCGTATCCCTTCTCTTTGTAGTCCTCCAAATCTTTGTATTGTGTATAGGGACTGTTTTGAACCGGCAAACCTTCTAGTTTCTGATCTTCCTTCTTAGGCTGCTGGCTGTCCATTTTTCTCTATAAATTTTTATTTTAATGTCTCTCTAGAATATAAATATTATTGATCAACAAAGGTGTCATATATAAAAGTGTGAGGTTGCATAGGTTTCACCACGTGTCATGCACGTGGCACAGTTTTGTAAGAAGTGTACTAGGCTGATGTTTTGGACTTGGAGGACAATATGGATTCGGCTAAACTTAGCTTAGCGATCAAGTTTTTGTATCAATTTTGAAATAGTTAGATAAGATTTAATATTTCTCTACTTATAAAATCAGGTGCTTTAAACCCGTGTGTTGTGACAAATGAGAACAAAGTTGGTATTGGTTTGTTTAGTTGCTATAGCGGTTCGTATCATATTAAAAACTTGTAGGATTATTTGTATAACTTAATAGAAATTAGGGTTACCAAATTAAAAAGGTTTGGGGTTAGTAACTTACCTAATTGAAACTTGTGGGATAAATATGTTAATATTTGCACGGGTTCAAATATGGTTATGAAAAATACTACAGTTTTTTTACTGGCTATAATTTTCTACTGTTAAGAAGATTGAGTAAATTAGCTGGTGTTATTTGACAAACACTAATGTTCAAGCCTCACAACGGACAAAAAAATTGATAGAAAATAAAAAGTAGTTATTAAAAAAAGAAAGAAGATTAAGTAAATCAAATTAAATGATAATAAAACCTAACTGATGTTTATTGGTTTTCTCATAGGAAAGCCCTCAAAATAAACATAACAAATTTTCCAAAACAGGCTTTAATTTTATTTCATGTGTAAAGATGTGCTATTAAAAAGGATTTGCACTTCACATTAATGTGCTTGCATGGTTTGTAATTCTTCAAAAGATGTTTGCATCTGGAAAAAAGAAATATGGTATACAAGAATAAATACATTTACAAAAAACATGTATTATCAATTTTTGTTAAGTACAAAATTGGTCGCAACTTTTGGTAAGGATTAGCTATGTATTTGCTACGGACAAACTTTTATACGGATTAGCTACAGATATTCCGTGATAAAAAAAACATGTAGCCAAATGTGTTGCAAATAAAGGAATGGAAAGCTAAAATCTTAGTGTTACCAAGTTTCATTTAAGGGGAGAAAGGAAAAGAAAATAGGGGAAAATGTGAGCTTTTAAAGGGTGAAAGTTTTCTTTTCAATATGGAAAGAATTGGATGAAAAGGAAAGGAAAAGAGATATGATGTGTGAAAGAAAAGGAAAAGAAAAGAAACTTTTCATTTCCTTTCTTTTCTTTCGTTAAGTTAACTCGGGAACACAGCGTTAGAGAAAATGTTCTCGAAATGGATTGTATGATTCTTCATTTATTGAGATGATGTGAGTATTTGGAAACATATATACGTACACCTTTGGCAGGAGGGTTTTCTAGCACTAGAAATGATCCTTTGTTCTCAAGTTTCTCACATAAAACAGAGCTAGAAAATACCTCATATGTCACATGGTTTTCATATCTTCCGAATTAACCAGTGGTGGCCGGATATGGGAATTAGTGGTGAACATGTACTCACAGGTGATGATATGAAAACCAATAATGCACATGGCTAAGTTTCTTCTTACCTTACTATGATGAAGTGCAAAACATGCCCATATTATTTATGTATTATGTATTATGTTAAAATCTTGTCTATTACATGCGTTGGTTGAATAAATGTAATCTTATATATATAGTAAAATAAAATGTCTTTATAATACCCGTGTATTGCATATGTCTTATAATGTAATAATGTTTTTATGCACATGATGTCCATATTTTCTTCTGCTTTAAAAATAGGAAAATTAGATTTCAATAGTCTAAACTATTAACAATTTATTAGCATATATAATCCCTTCTAACGGTATAACTAGCGGCAATTAGAACTTTCAATTTTGTTATCAATAACAATCTCAATTTAACATATCGGTAACTATGTTTATTTATAGATGTGGCAATGACTGATCCGAACCTTTGGGTTGGTTTTATGGTATAATTATATTATGAAAACACAAGGCATATGAAAAATACGCAACTCTAACCAATGAGTCAAAGCCTTAGTTTGATTCTCAATTTCGATTAAAACCTTTTTATCAGAAGACCGTATCACTTCACCCTCCTTAATTGACCTAAAGATATTAAGAAATTAAAAGTATAGTTATCGGCCAATACGTTATAGTTTGGATTATAAAAATCCAATTGTTAAGTTGATGCGGTTAAAAATGTTGGTTTTGTGGCTTCGAGAGCACAGTCGTGGTGTTTGCAAGACCATATTCTTCGGGGTTGTGATATTTATGGGTTGGACTCTGATTATGGGTGTGCGATGGATCGTTTACGTACTTCACTTCCAGATTTTGATCTTAGCGGGTTCTCTAATAAGGACACCGCCCCCCTAAAGCCCAACATATTGTGGCGAGTGCCTTATTTAGTGGAATCGTCAAGAGTTTAGAAGTGAAGTTTGATCTATCCCTTCGCCAAAAGGCGGTGTTTGAATGCCTTCGGGCTCCTCGGGCTCAGGATTTTCTAACGGTCATCCCCATTGAAGGATTAGGCCAACGTATGTCGGGTTTGGAGTATCGGGCTATCCTTAAGTACCGGTTAATGATCCCTATGTTCCCAACGGATGAACCTTGCCCAATTTGTCGCAAGGTCTGTTTGGATTCTTTTGGTGACCATGCGGTGCATTGCAAAGAATTGCCTGGCTTTAAATACAGACATGATCTGGTTAGGGATGTTCTGTGTGATGTTCTTAAACAGGCAGGGATTTCTGCTAAAAAGGAGGCCCCTGTTAACTTTCTCACGGATCCTATTGAAGGGAGGTCTACTTTACGACCAGCTGATATTCTTGTGTTCGGGTGGGCAGGGGGGAAACACGCCTGTGTGGATCTTACAGGAGTGTCTCCTCTTGTTGGACTCAGGGACCGTGGGTTTGTTGTGGGTCAGGCTGCGTTGAAGGCTGAATCGGGCAAAGTTGTTAAACACGAGAAAGCTTGTTTAGATAATCAACATGTCTTTCTACCATTTGCCTTTGATACATTTGGTTTTCTGGCTCCAGAGGCTGTGAAATTTTTGAGTAAGGTTCAGCGCGTCGTACACGGAACCTCTTCAGCTTCTAGGTCCCAAAGCTTCGTTTTTAGCAGGATTGGCTTTGCTGTTCAAAAGGGGGTTGCGGCGCAGCTTGTTGCCCGTTTGCCTGCCACTTTATTGTAATCGTTTTATAATAAATTATATAAAACTTCGATTGTGATGGATTCATATATTTCATTCCGTGCATGATATCTTCAGCATCTTTAAAAATCACTCAACTTCAATGGTTAAAGTGAAACATGTCTTGGAAAGTTGGAATATTAGATGGTGGCAAACATATCACATTCTGAGTGGTATGAAGAATCATATCAAAGGTCCAACAAAGCTTCATCATTTCGCTTGTCCGGCCAATTTCCATTAAATCGACTCAAGCTAAATAGAGAAATGCAATTAATGGAGTAGTCACGAGCTTGTGGTGTAGAAACGAGTATGAATTCTAAACCCCATCAACAATAAATGAAACTTGTTTTTATCACTATTTGAGCAGAGAATAAATTTATATGATTATCCTGTTTAGTAAAATGAATGTTCCTATTATATATATGTTTTGTTTACAATGATTATCCTATTGAATAAAATGAATGTGTGTCAAAATTTATACATGCTGGAATCATCAAAAGTCTATCCTCTTATTCATTGAGTTACCCATTGACCAAAAGGTTTTTTTTATTTCTTGTGGTGGGATTACACCTAATATAACATAGCAAAATCTAAAGTTTGTATTATAATGTATCTATATTGAATCATTATTATGTAGACTAATGTTTACTTATGTTAATCAAATTGTCAAAAGTAAAATTTAAAAAAAAGTAATTTATTGTGGTGGTATAGTCTCAATTGCAGGACAATTTGATGTATATGAAGAGCAAGGAAAAAAAAGATATTTAAAGAAATCAACACTTGATCGACCTACTCGAATCGTGAAAACATTAAGATTCTTAGCTTCTTATGGGTGAAATATATTGACGCCATTCAAAAAAAGAAACTGTTATAATGCTATGACACAATAGGTTGGGTAATGTAAGCAAGTTGGTAGAGTTGCATAAGTAGCATGTGATTGGGGACCTAAAATTAAAGACTGTGATGCTAGAATTTGTGAACGTTTTATACTGAGCAAGGCACACAAGGTTAAACTTAGTAAGGGAAGTCTAGGCTATATATGCGTGCTGAGATTAGGTGGAGCTTTGTGTTATCTTTCTCTCATTAATGATTACTTGAGTAGGGCTCGGGTTTATGTGCTAAAACAGAATGGAAGCTTAGACTCAATATGGTCTAGATAGGTTTATTTCAGTTAGTAAAAGAGATCTTGAAATAAGAAATAGACCAATTTTCTATATCTGTATCTAATGAATGAAGAGTCTGCTTTAAAAGTTCAAGGCATATTGCTCATGCAATTTGGGATCTTCATTTTGGTCAACCAGCGATAGAAGCTTTTACTCGAAGGGGTGCTCTTGGGCCAGTGAATATTGCCTATTTTTTGGTGCCAAATTCAACCACGTTTACAAGACTAAAGGAATAGCAAGGCACTTAATATTGGTGGCACGCCATATAAAAATGATTTGGTTAAGAGAATAAATAGACACCATAGAGCAAGTTAAGGTGCATTCTAGCTCAAAGTTGTCTTAAGATGTTTTAGGTTTGCTTAACCCATGTGTAGTAGTGATGTAGATGAAACTCCTTAATGATTAGGATAGACCAAGAAGACAAATTGATCCACCTACCAAGTCTAGAAGCAAATCTGAGAGTAGAAAGATGTTCTTCAGCCTTTGTGAATGAGGCTACTACTTTTGTGATACACTAGAAACTAGGGATGCCGGTCGGTACCGGTACCAAACATACTAGTATTGAAAATCGTAAACTTTTATACCGGCACTTGTATTTAATGTAAAATTCGAAAAATACCGGTATCGTACCCGTTACCAATTGATATTAGTACCGAAATCGTTCATCCCTACTAGAAACCGAAACAGAAATGTACGTGCAAACAAAATCAGCATAAACAACTTATTTCATTTATTTTTGCGGTATAACGTTTCTTCAAGATTTTTTACACTTGCACAATATTTTTTATACATTTTAAATATTAATAAAAACAACTAAAAAAGACATGCTTCAAAGTTCAAATCACTGATTAAACAACCTTAAAATCACCAATATTTTAATTAAATAAAAAACTGGAAAAAAAAAAGAAAAAGAAAACTGAAATTAATTATATTCAACCCCATCACCAACTAACGGCAACCGGACTTCCGACGACATACTTCCCGTCCGACCACTCAATCCGGCCAAACGAATTTGAACCCGCAGCCGTTGGACCCACCGTAAATGTGACTGTGTATGACTTCTTCTCGTTGACTTGACCAAAAGTCAAAGTCTCAGGAACCACCGACATCTGCACTGCTTTGCTATCGGCAAATGTGGTCACTTTGTAGGTTGATGCCGGACCGACATTGGTTAAGGTTCTTGTCTGTTTAATAACCGTGGGACCACCACTTTTGACGGCTGTGTCCGACGGAACGATCACAGCAAACGAAGGGTAGTTAAGGTTACCGACCGAGTATATTTTCGTTCCGTCGCAGGTTGTGTTTCGCTTAGTCACTACTTGTATTTGAGCAGGAGTGTAGTTCAAAGCACATAGGAAATCGAAATAGTCATCCGCGGTTAAGTCGTAAACTAATCCTGGATTAACCGCGGATACGGGGTCCACATGTCCTGCACCGTGATCAAACGGCGTAGATGGCTTGCCGGTGGCGAGATCCTCGATTATTTTCCCGTTTTTGTAAGCCGTGTAGGCCGTGGTCATTAGGGCGGACCTGATCGCTGCGGGACTCCAATCTTGGTGTGCGGCTTTAAGCAGCGCGGCTAGCCCGCTCACGTGTGGGCATGACATTGATGTCCCAGATATTATATTAAACTCCACGCGCCTGGTGTCATCTGGCAAGCCGGTTGGTCCGACTGCCCCGGACCAACCGGCTAGGATATTGACACCCGGCGCTATAATATCCGGTTTTAGTATTTCCGGCGTTATGCTGTTCGGACCCTGGGAACTAAACGACGCCACCACCGGCGACGGCTGGATCCCCAATTTTGTCCCTTCGAATAAAATCGCGGCGGAAGGGGCGGGATCAGAAATTACAAATTTCCGTATCTCGTCACCAGCCTTTTGGCCGACGGTGGTTGCGGGTAGCAAATGCGCGTCTGCCACGAGCTCCTCACCGTTGGCCGCGGTGTTGGTCAACACCATACCGGCGCCACCAGCTTCTTTCACCACTGACCCCTTTTGAACCCTGGCATTAACCCCACGGTCACAAAGTACTAATTTACCCTTCACTTTTTCCGGTATTAACGTGCCCGGCATACAAAGAGCACCACTAGTGGAATTACTAGCATTACCGGCGTACACAATCGGTAGCATCTTATCCGGCAGCGATGGGCCTCTGTACAACGACACGCCGGAGTAGTTTCTCCCGTCACTGAGGCTAACATACGCCGGGAAGTCACGGTCCAAAGTCCCTGCACCAACGGTTGTTATCCACGGGGACACGTTTGATAAACTGTAAGGAGTGGGCCCCGCATTTCCGGCAGAACATGACACCAAAATACCCCTCGCCATAGCCGCAAACGCTCCGATAGCCACACTATCCCGATAATAATCCGCCGTCCCACCGCCAAGTGACAACGACAAAACATTAACATTGTCGGTGATTGCTTTCTCCATGGCCGCCAATATATCGGAGCTAAAACAACCACCCACCCAACAAACTTTGTACACGGCAACCCGGGCTCGGGACGCCATCCCGCGAGCCGAGCCAGTGGCGTACCCCAACAAGTTCGCTCCCGCAACCACCGATCCGCTGGTGGTTGTGGAAGTGTGGGTCCCGTGGCCGTCATCGTCTCTAGGAGATCTACTCTCCTTGGACTCGTCCACGGGACCCAAGGTAGCCTCATAACCTTTAACAAAATACCGAGCCCCAACCAACTTGCGGTTACAGCTTGTAACCGCAAAATTGGTTCCGGTTTCGCAGGCCCCGTTCCTCCCGGCTGGAACGGGACCCATACCGGTGTCGTCGAAGCTCCTGCTCTCCGGCCATACACCGGTATCCAAAACCCCAATAATGACATCACCTTCTCCTGCGGACTGAGGGAACAAATTAGCCTTGTCCTCCAGCCCGAGAAACTCGGGTGTGCGGGTAGTGTGAAGCTCATATTTGATCTCGGGTAACACCGAGAGAATACCAGGCAACTCTTCAAGTGCTTCGGCTTCTTGAGGCGTAAGGCGTGTGGAGAATCCATGGATAACATTCTGGTAAGTGTACATCATCTCGGCCGTATCGGACACTGATTTGAGAGAGGAGTCGAACCAGGAGTGATGATCTTGGGCGAAAGTGGGCGGAATGTGGTGAGGGGCTATGTGGACGATGTAAGTTTGCTGCTTCTGTGCGGATGAAGCACAGCAGAAGCAGAGAAGGAGAATGAATTTGATCATTTTGATGGGTGTGGAGAATGGGTGAGAGGTCAGAGATGAAGTGCTTGCAATTATATAGAACAGTGAGCTGTAAAAAGAAAAGTGTGAGAGTTGGTTGTAGATGGTGGGGACGGTGAATGGTGTCTGGTTCTGTGTAAAACAATATGGGAGATGTGTCTTGTTGTGGGTAAACACACACACACCCACCTTACTCTTACCTGTTTGACTCTCATTATGTTTTTATTAATCATTTCTTATTACCATACTTACCAAAAGAAAATTCTAATAAAAATTATTATTTTTAGATGTATTGATTATTATTAATCTTAATATAATCTTTTGGTCGTTGTCGTTCTTAACTAATGAGTTGGCTGCTGGTGGTCCTATATTTTAAAGTATCCGTTACTAACGGTCTGTGACTAACAAAATTCTAACGCGGTTAGTTGCAAGTCGTTGGAAAAACGCTTTTGGTCAGAAAAGTCACATATTTTGTCGGAAAACTCAACCTAAACACCACCACCATCCACTCCACCTACCAATTCCAACGTTGGTTCTAGGGTTCGGGCTACCTCAATAAATGAGGCTTTTGCTAGATGTTTCAAACGAAAATGTTGAGTTTTCCGGCCATAAACTTTTTCCCGACAACCTGCAACTAACGACGTAAGAATTCTGTTAGTTGCGAACCGATGGAAACAATATGATAAAAGGTCAGATCGTTATCAGCCAATTCATTAGTTAGGACCGACAGTGACCAAAAGATGATAATTAGTGTTAATAAAAACTAACATACCATTATTTTTATTTTTATGATATTTATAGTTCCATAATACATTCACATATTGTTTTTGAATTTGGGCACCATTACAAATGGTTTGGTACCGGAGAAAGGAACAAATTACAAGACTATTCTTCGATAATGGAATGAACATGAAGAAGCGGGAGGAGACAGGACGGAGAAAGGCGGGATTTGGAAACACCATTTTCTAGCTTCGGGGCGGGTGAAGCGGGTATAATTTTGTGTTTTAAGAAATTAAATGAATAGGTAAAAAGATATAGATACGTTAAAACGTTTATTATATACCTAAGGACTTCAAATATATAAACAAAAGAAAGAGCAAAAAGTGTGTTAGATTTGTATGTTTTTAATTAATAAATAGCTTTTTGATATATGGGTAAAGTTAAAATGAAAACCCACTTGAATTGTGAAAACCCGCGAAAACCCTATGTAACATCGGTTTTTTTTTGTTACATGTAATATATGTTCTAACATTTAATATAAAACATCGAAACATCAAAAAAAATGTTTTGCTATTTTTTAACATTTTTTTACTAATTTTTATATATGTTTTCAGGAGAGAGAAAAATTTATATTTATATTTTTTATTCACTTTAATTGTGAACCACAAGATTTAAACATTAATTAAAAACATGTGGTTGAGAATGAGTTTCTAAAATTTTCACAACTTTAGTGGGTTTTCATTTTATACTTAGCCTTTGATATATATATATATATATAGCATGGAAAAGTTGATTTCACATATTTAATGACGGTGTGCTTATAAAAATTCAATTAAAGTTAAGAAAATTCATTTTAGTATAAAAAGTACACATGCTATGATGCACTTTATGTGCCATATATTTTATCTAATTAGTGTTTCCATATGATTGAAACTATTTAAGAAAGTATATGATATAATACTAGTAAAAGATCATATGATGGTATATAATAAGTTCTTTGGTGTACATTTTGTTTTTATTATCTATAAATCACTTGTCTAAAAGGTCTTTACCCAAATTATGATCTAATTAGACTTGAACTTTAGGTAGAGATATGATTGATTGTAATATTTTGTTAGTTTACTGAGACAATTCCAGTTACCTTCTCACAAAGGTTAAGTAAACCTCTTCACAATCTAACAAATAGCCGAGGAGGTGTGGTCACATGGTGATCAACAACTAGGTGCCAGTTTTGGTTGCGAAAGTTATGGAAGATACATTGGACGATGTACACGTCTAACTGTTTGAGGATGGACCCAACTTCCATGAGTTATAGCTGTGGTCAAGGTGGTCAAGCCGTGACCTATCGATATTGTTTTCTCATAATTAAAAAAATATTAAATGGGTGTCCACATGATACTACATCAAACGTAACACTTAAGTTAACTTAAGTTAGTGATTACTAAATGTAACTATTTTCTAATAAATTAAAGTAATTGTTAATATGTTACATGCAAGCGTTTATAAATAAAATTATCGAAATCGTTTGAAAAAATATAAAAAATACTTTTTAATAAAAATAAAAAATAAAAGCATATGTTACATCACATAAGTTCCTTATATGCATGCCAGGTCAGGTGTAGTGAATCTCTAGCGAAGCTAACACCTACCAAAAGTAAAAAAGCATGTTGCATCACATAAGTTCCTTACGTACGTGCTATGTATATGTGTACTTAATGTATATATGTGTACTTAATGTAATGGATTAAATGAGCATTAGTAAATATTCTATACTAATTATTGGTTGTTATAAAATACAATTTTACCCATTAAAAAAGTTTTTATTACATAAAATGAATGAATTAAGTGTTAGCATCATATGTATTAAATTGTAAAACTCTTAAAATTCAAAAATTCTTTTTAACTTGTTCTTTTCAAATGTACAAGTGAGAGTTCAAATAAAAACCACTAAGATGTTTGAAAACCATTTTTAAATACTATTTATTTTCATTATTTTTATGTTATTAATTTGTACTAAAACAAAAAAGAAACACACACACGTATATATATGGGATGGTTCATGCGAGAAGTCAAGTTGTAGCGAGAAGTCAATCTGGGCCACTCATCTAATTTTCAATCTTCCAACATTAAAAATATATGAAAAGGGTATTAAAGTAATATAAATGTATTCTCTCTCTAATTAATATATATAATTAAACCACATGAGTTACATTTCTAACTAATATAATTAATCTAATCAAAATAACTAAAAGATTTAAAAAATCAATAAATCCATAATACAATAAATTTATCTATATAATTTTTTACCCTATCTCTTGAATTCATCTTACACAACTATAATTTTTTCCTATATCTTTTCAAAATTTTCCTACATATCTTTAATTTTTTTCATACACGTCTTAATTTTTTTCTACACATTTTCAATTTCTTCGCACCTATGCTTTTCGTACTACACATCTTCAGTTGTTTCCTACGCATATTCAATTTCTTCCTACACATCATTAATTTTCTCATACACATCTTAATTTTTTTCCTATACATATTTAATTTTCTCATACACAACATATTGTTTTTCCTACACAACTATATTATCTTCAATTGTTTCCTACGCATATTCAATTTCTTTCTACACATCATTAATTTTCTCATACACATCCTAATTTTTTTACCTACAGATATTTAATTTTCTCGTACACAACATATTTTTTTCCTATACAATTACATTATATTCAATTGTTTCCTACGCATATTCAATTTCTTCCTACACATCACTAATTTTCTCGTACGCATCCTAATTTTTTTTTTCTACACATATTTAATTTTCTCATATACAACATATTTTTTTCCTTACACATCTGCATTCGTCATACACTTTTTTTTTCGTCCTACACATCTTCAACCTTCCTACGCATATTTAATTTCTTCCTACACATCTTCAAACTTTTCCTACACATCTTTAATTTTCTCATACACGTCTTATTTTTTTTCTTACACATTTCAATAATGAAGATATTATTTTGCCTAAATCTTATAAATTAAAAGTTGTTTATTGATGAAAAGAGAACAAAATTAGATCTTACACCAACATATAATTAAATAAATAAATTGTAACTTACAAATTATAACTTTTGGAATTTATGCTTTGAGCTTTTATTTAAGGATAGATGAGATAAATTAAATAATTAATTATTTTATTGTACCTAAACTAACCTCTTCATATTTATTTTAATGTCTTTCAAATTTTATTAATTACAATAAATGCAATAATGTTTCAACCATTGATTAATAATCTAATGGTTGAGATCACTTCTTACACTTTCTCGCTATAAGAATCACTTCTAAAATGAACTCAATCCTATATATATACAAACACTTAGTGCAAATACATATATGTAGTTTGTAATCTACATATATTTTTAATTTATTTTTTAGTTTTTGTAAAGATTAAAGAATTGAAGGATATATGGTGCGTGGTTGTAGTTGTATATTTGAACAAAATATTATTAAATCAAATTATAAAAACAATATTTTAACATATTATAAAATTTGTAATGAAATACAAAACTGTAAAATTTAACCAAATAAAATTTAGCTTAATGGTATCAAGGTGTTGGATAATGGTTTGCCGTTTCAAATGATAAGATTTCATAGGTGACAAAAATAAAAACAACTGTCCATCAAAAAATATAGAAAATAGATTGTAGTTTTTATAACCATTAAGTGAACTTGAATGATTATAAAGCGGTGATGATTGTGATGATAATGTTAATATTTCAACTATTATGAATAGTCATATTAGGCTATCTAACTATAATTCTAAGTTTAAATGAACTTTACACTAATTGCTACTAAACAAGTATAAATTGCGTGAATATATTAAAAATTATTAATCACTTATGTTTGAGGGTCACTCATGGAAGTTTCATTCCCAACCTCTTAGAAAGGTCAACAACAAATAATTTTTTTTTACTAAAACACTCAGTTTGTATGTAAGAGATGATGCACTTAGTCATGGCCGATGCCAAATGTTTCCAAAAATAAATTATATGTTCTTTACATAGTTAAAGGCTTAGTGTCATCGTATAAATCCACATGGTGGCACATATAAAATAAACTAAATACCACAATTCAATACAAAGGAGTTTTTACTCTAGTGGTTGTACAATTTTTTCAAGAAGAGAGTGGTAAAGTAATGTGACGGGGGTCACACATGTAACCGTGTGATATGTCGGCCCACAATACCTCTATTCTATACTAAAATGCTATATCGGATGAATGGTGAAGAGGTAGGTCCCAGCAGAGCCCAGTTGGACCCGAAAGACTCACCTTGCAGAGGGACGTCTGCGCAAGGACCAACTGGTTCCGCAGGACCCACCATGCTCAGAGATGAAGACCTTACGCCCAATACGCCAGCTGTTCCCGTAGGGAAAGCCTCCCAATGGTGAAGTACCCCGCCTGTCCCCGCAGCTGCGGATACAAGCCATCAGGGAAGACTACCCGCACTAATAGCAAGGCTACACGCACAAGGCACTAAATAATTCAGTGTCACCTGAAGGAATGAGCAAGGCGGGAATACTCCCGCCCAAATGAGCCAGTCCGTATGCTTCTGGAAGATCTTTTGTACTATACCTGCCAAGGTATGGACAAAATAGACAAGATCTGACCAAAGCAGCCCATAAACCAATCACAGGGTGACAGCTCACCGACAACAGTACGAGGAGGAGCATGCTATAGTACTGTTTGTCACTATTAGCCGCTGCCTACTCACCAACCCTTGTTGTGGCACGCACAAAGCCTGCAGTTGGTGGAAAGGGAACAGTACACAGCCGGCCTTGTCACTATCAGCCGCTGCCTACCCACCAACCAGCATGGCACGTGCATAGCCCATAGTTGGTAGAACAGGAATATTCTACAGCTGGCTGTACCTGCTTGGAAACCTACCTTTGGCTATAAATACTCCAACACCTTGGAACGGTAGGAGGATCTTATATCTCATTATCTTATCTTCTCTAGCAATCTCTTAATATACACTTATATTCAAGAGCAATTTAGTCTGATTCTCACGCCGGAGGGTGGTCACAAGGAGGTACCCCTCCTTCTCAGTGACGAGCTCACGGTGTCTGTTTTACAGGTCATCAGAAGAACCATCTTTGCCGGACCTAACCCCTCGTGGGAAACATCTATTTAACCCCCAGATTATCCGTAATCTGCCCGGGGTCAATTAGTGTTTCTTCATTGGCGCCATCCGTGCATAAAAGCTATAACTAATTCTCAGTTTTTTCAAAACTTTTGAAAAAATGGTTAACGTTACTCCGGTCCCAAGGCCAGTAAGTGACAAAGAAACCCCGGTAACCACAACCCCAGCTACTGGGGGAACACCGGCGGTTACACAAATTTTACGAACACTACCCCGGTTACCCAAGCCGGGGCAAGTGCAGTAAACAATATTTGTGACAATCGTCAATTTCAGGTTAACTCCGTTAACTCAACTCCGTCAATTCAAACTTAAGATCATTGAATCTCTAACGCACACCTCATTACATTTAAACTAAGGTTTAAATGACGCTTAACACTTACTACATGTGTAGTCTTTCGGGATTTGCACCGAAACGCAAACGAGTTGACGCAAACGATTGATGAATAAACGAAAAACGTCAAAACAGTAATTATGTGATAATTATGTGTTAGACTTATGTGTTACGTGATAACATGGTTATGAATATTAACTCAAGATGTAAACTAGTTAGTTAAGTTAGAAAAACAACAATTGAAAGTAGAGGGACTTGAGTGTAACTTGTATGTTTATAAATATATCCTTAACAATCAACCCTAACTCATTATTATTAACCCCACAAGTCCGATCGGCCCCTTCCTCCCTTGCTCCCTTGGCTGCCGTCCACTATACACACACATACAAGCAAGAAATCAAGTGTTTGATTGAAGAACTAGGTGCTAGGAAGGTATAATTGATCATCCTTTACATCCTTGTTACTTGATTTTGATGTTTGTTGGGTTAATTGTAAACCCTAAGCTGCCGATTTCATGAATACATGTAATCAATATGATTGTTGTTGATTGAGTAATGATTTGATAAGTAGAATTGATCTTGTAACATGTTGATTGTTGTGTCTTTGATTTGAGTTCAAACAAAAACCCTAATCTTGTATGTAATGTGTAATTGATGTGCATGGATGGTGTTTATGGAGTCTAGAGGGTTATATGAATGCATGATAGTTCATAGATTGTTATTATGTTGAGTTTGGATGCAAACAGTTTCTGGACAGAATGTGTATATGATGTTTAAGTGACTGTAACGAAGTGTAAACGTGAAACTAGGTTGAGTCTAGTTTCTATAAAGTATAAATTTGTAATTTTTGGACAAGTAGAAGTTAACTTTTATGATTTTACAAAAACGTTGTGCAAAGCTGAGCTGTTAGACCTGCTGTTAGGTTGTTTTGTAAATGTTATATCTCATGAACTACGAGACCAATTGGGTTGGTTCCACTTCTGGAAGTTGACTTATTGAGTTAGGAACCTAACCCAAGTGGTCTTGCATTTATTGGATTTTTCGTTTAACGGGAATTGCAAATAACATTCTGTTGCGCATGAATTTGACTGTTATGAGTTTGTTGTAATGATTTGATGATTGTGAGAAAACTATGTGGAATAAAAATATAATAAAATATGTTCTGGAAACCTAAGACATATATGCTTCTGTGATGATTTTTGGTAAATTAATTGAGATGCTATGATTGGTGGAATAGTACAATCTTTTAAGTAGAATTTCTGTCTCGGTGAAACTAGCTGCTGAGTTTTGTGAAAATGCATGAAATATGATACTTGCTAATTTATTATCGTGTTTTGACCAAATTGCCCTTGAGGGGAATGATTGCAAGATAATTGTCGTTTTTTGACTAAAATGCCCTTGCGGGGAATAACTGCTAATTGATTGTACTTTATGAATACATGACACGTATATGATTGCTTACACATGTAATGTGTCACAAATACACTTGTTAAAGTCACACACGATTCACAAACGAAACACGAAACATGTTATGTGCATAGGTATTATGTGCCGGGTCTAGAGACTCGATAATATTCCGACACTTAGAAAAATCTCTTTATTGTTTTAGAACGCTAGAGAGAGTTTTTCGGTGACGCGCATCTTGGTGATTTAATTTGGGAAATTCTTCGCAGTGAGTTTCACTTTCCCCTCTTTAAACTGTTTTCAAACGCTTTTCACTTGGGGGAGATAACATACTCCACAACGCATTTAAGATTTTGTTATAAATTATATATCACTTGTAAAGGCTAAGTGGCAAACGAAACATTTGAAGTCCTACACATCGAACCGGTTAATATTTTGAATAGCGAGTCACTGTTGAGTAGTACTACTGGGTTTGACAAACCCCACCCAACGCTAAACTCGACTGGAGGTCGAGCGGGTGTAATTTTGGCTAACACGTACCATGGTCTGGAGGACCTGGTGACAAGGCACTTAATAAACGAGTCAGCTTCGGTGTCGAACACTTAGTAATACTTGTTGTATAGACTAGCTACCTATCGATATATAATTGACATAACACTATCGGTAACGCAAAACGCTGTAACGCTGTAACGCAAAACGCTGTAACGCTGTAACGCAAAACGCTGTGACGCTGTAAAGCTGTAACGCAAAACGCTGAACGCAAACGCTAAACGATTTATTTTTATATAACTTGTGAACTCACCAACCTTGTGTTGACACTTTTAGTATGTTATTCTCAGGTAGCCGATGCGGGCGCGCGGTTTAGGAACGTGCATTGCTTGATAAACTTTTAACTATGCAAACTTACTTTTAACTGTTATCATTGGTTTTAAATCGTCCTGCGTGACGTCACATTGTTCTCTATGGTTTACGCTTCCGCACTTATTTTCATTTAAACGTTTTTATGGTTTGATTATAACTGATGATTCCGATCCTGTTAGTTCACACCCTCTGACGGTAAAACTCCGTTAGTGTATTTTGAGGTTGTGACAGATTGGTATCAGAGCCACAGGTTATAGCGAACTAGAAGCTGCATGCATACTAGACTATAACCGCGACGACCCATTAGTTATAATGATACGCACTGCATAGGTTTGTGTAGTCTTGTAATCTTATCACTTTACCTCTTTCACTCATACGCGCGCGCATACATGGCTTACCTGTAGGAATGTCGACGCCACCCTCATCATCATCCGATTCGATGACGCATGCTCACGGGAAGGAACCACAGTTACCCACCGCATCGCCACCCCGTGTAGTCCCGGAACTCGAAGCTCCCGCACCGAAGAAGTACCGCCTATCCGGAGGCATATACGAAAACGACGTTAGCTGGGATTGGTACCCTAACATGATCAGACGTATGGTCTATCGCGAGCAAGTTCCCCCGTTACCTCACCCGAACCACCCTGCTTATCCCAATACCCTACCACCCATAACCGAACCTGTAGAGCGAGTTCTCGCAGCTGTTGTCTCATGCTTGGAGCGTGACGTGGGTTACATGCGCTATACGAGAGCGAACGTTTCCGGACTGTTAAAAGACGGAACCGAGACTAAGGAGGAGATTGCCCGCATGGCAGCGGCAATGAAGGAAATGCAAGAGGCTAGTGATCAACAGATGAAGATTATGAGGAAAATGCAAGCCGAGATGATAGACTTGCAAGAGCAACTCCAAGTTGCAAGGACCCGAACCGAGATAGCTCGAGAGCGTTGCGATGTCTTACAAATGCAAATTGCTCAGAACGCGGCCGAACCTGAGGCAGATCTCGAAGAGGAGCCTGAGGAGGAACCTGAGGAAGATCCCGAGGAGGAACCCGAAGAGGAACCGGAGGAAGAACCGGCTGAGCCAGAGGCACACTCAGAGGTGTCCCCAGACGATGTGCAGATGTGCAAATTCTTGGACTGGAACTGGCTAACGCGATGAATTGGGAGGAGTTCAAGAACATGATGCGAGAGGAGTACTGTCCGAGAGAGGAGATTTCGAAGTTGGAGTCAGAATTTTGGTCACTGAAGATGGTGGGCTCGGAAATTGAAGCCTACACCACCCGTTCTCACGAGTTGGCTGTGATGTGTCCGCGGATGGTGGATCCACCGAGTAAGAGGATTGAAATGTACCTTGATGGGTTAGCACCGCAGATTCAGGGCATGGTGACGTCTTCCAGACCAGCCGCGATTCAACAAGCGATCCGTTTAGCTCACAAACTGACGGATCAGGCTGTGACCCAAGGTGCGTTACCACCTAGGGGTTCAACCACTAAGGCCCGTGACAACCCGAGTAATGACAACAACAGCAACAGCAACCCGAGCAGCGGAAAGAGGAAGTTTGACAACACCAGATCCTCATCCTCGAACCTCCCACCGCAACAACACTACCGTAAGCCCGAATTCACTCGGAGCTTTAACAATCAAAGTCACAACAACAATAACAACGGTAGCGGGCAGGGTTCGAGCGGATATGCTGGGAAATATCCGAAGTGCAATAGGTGCAACTATCATCATGTTGGCCCGTGTAACCGTGTCAAGTGTCAGAGATGCGGAAAGATGGGTCACCAGGCGAAGGAGTGTAGAGGAGACCTTGCGGCAACGGGTGCTCCTAAACCACCTATGATGACGAAGGGATGTTACGAATGTGGGCAGGAAGGTCACTTCAGGAAGGATTGTCCCAAGCTGAAACAGAATGACAACAATGGGGGTAATGGAAGTGGCAGTAATGGTGGAAGCAATGGCAAGGGAAGAGCGTTTGTGATTGGGTTGGGTCAAGCCCGCAATGATCCGCCCGTGGTGACTGGTAAGTTCCCTGTAAAAGATTGTTTTGCTTCTGTATTGTTTGACACTGGAGCTGATAGGAGTTTTGTGTCGAAAGCCTTTAGTCAACTCTTAGACTTAACTCCAACTCCGTTAGATGCTAAGTTTCCTGTTGAATTAGCTGACGGTATGACTATAGTAACGACTCATGTACTTACGGGATGTAAGTTAAAACTGTCAGGTCATATTTTTGATATCGACCTTATTCCTTTTACGCTTAGTAGTTTCGATGTCGTTGTCGGCATGGACTGGTTATCCGAGAACCGAGTGGAGATTATATGTCACGACAAGATAGTTCACATTTCTACCCCTTCCGGCGAGATCATTTCGGTCCGAGGTGAGAGGAGCGGCATTACCACCAGCGTCATTTCCCTTATGAAGGCGCAGAAGTACCTTCGAAAGGGTCATCCGGCAATTTTGGCGCATATTGTTGAGAAACCCGCGGAGGAGAAACGAATTGAAGATATACCGGTTGTGCGAGACTTTCCGGAAGTTTTCCCGGAGGATTTTCCTGGACTCCCTCCTATTCGTCAAGTCGAATTCCAAATCGAGTTGACACCCGGTGCAGCACCCATAGCACGAGCCCCGTATCGGCTCGCACCGGCGGAGCTTCAGGAACTGTCCACTCAGTTGCAAGACTTGTTGGATAAGGGTTTTATCCGACCTAGCTCATCGCCATGGGGAGCCCCTGTCTTGTTTGTCCGAAAGAAAGACGGGACTTTCCGAATGTGCATCGACTACCGGGAGTTGAACAAGGTGACGATCAAGAACCGTTATCCTTTACCCCGAATAGATGATTTGTTTGACCAGCTTCAAGGATCGAGTTACTACTCGAAGATCGATCTGCGATCCGGTTACCACCAACTGAGAGTGCGCGAAGAAGATATCTCAAAGACGGCTTTCAGAACACGGTATGGTCACTACGAGTTTTCGGTTATGCCTTTTGGCCTAACCAACGCACCAGCTGTATTTATGGATCTCATGAATCGAGTATGCAAGGCGTACCTCGACAAGTTTGTGATTGTGTTCATTGACGATATTCTCGTCTACTCCAAGAACGAGGCTGACCACGAAGAACACTTAAGGATAATTCTGGAATTGCTAAAGAAGGAACAACTGTATGCTAAACTCTCAAAATGTGAATTTTAGCTTCGCGAGGTTCACTTTTTAGGACATGTGATCAACGAGAATGGTATCCATGTCGATCCCGGTAAGGTAGAGGCCATCAAAAAACTGGGAAGCACCTAAGACTCCGACTGAGGTGCGGCAATTCCTAGGACTGGCCGGCTACTACCGGCGTTTCATCGAGGGATTTTCAAAGATTGCTCAACCCCTCACCGCTTTGACGGCACTAAGTACAATTGGGGTGACGCGCAAGAATCCGCTTTTCAACTGTTGAAAACCAAACTTTGTAGCGCCCCTATTCTAGCCCTCCCCGAGGGAACGGAAAATTTTGAGGTACACTGTGACGCATCTATACAAGGTCTCGGTTGTGTGCTGATGCAACTCGAGAAGGTAATAGCCTACGCCTCTCGACAACTACGGGTTCATGAGAAGAACTACACCACCCATGATTTGGAACTTGGAGCTGTGGTGTTCGCTCTTAAGATATGGAGGCATTACTTGTACGGTACCAAGTTTACCATTTATACCGACCACAAGAGTCTCCAACATATCTACGATCAGAAGGAGCTGAACATGCGACAGCGCCGTTGGGTCGAGCTGCTCAAAGATTACGATTGTGCCATCAAGTACCACCCTGGCAAGGCCAATGTAGTGGCCGACGCCCTCAGCAGAAAAGAAACAGATAAACCCAGACGAGTGCGAGCATTGCAACTCACGATTCATGCCAACTTGCCCGATCAGATTCGCGATGCGAAACTTGAAGCTTTGAAAGATGACAATCTTCCGTCGGAACTCATGCGGGGCATGAACAAGCAACTTGAAACCAGACCGGACGGGGTCCGATATTTTGAGAACCGGATTTGGGTTCCACTGTACGGAGAGTTGAGGATTCTAGTGATGGACGAAGCTCACAAGTCCCGATATTCTATCCACCCTGGCTCAGATAAAATGTATCATGATTTAAAGGCACTTTACTGGTGGCCGAACATGAAAGCCGACATTGCCACCTACGTGAGCAAATGCCTGACTTGTGCCAGAGTCAAGATAGAATACTAGAAACCATCTGGCCTACTGCAACAACCGGAACTCCCAATGTGGAAATGGGAACACATCTCAATGGATTTTATTACGGGTTTACCTAAGACACCGACGGGATGCGATACCATCTGGGTGATCGTTGACCGATTGACTAAGTCTGCACACTTCTTAGCGATTAAGGAATCGGACAAAATGGAAAGACTAACTCGCGTTTACACGAAAGAAGTGGTGTCTAGACACGGAGTGCCTGTCTCGATCATTTCCGATCGAGATTCTCGTTTCACTTCGCACTTTTGGAAGTCGCTGCAAGTCTTGAAATGAGCACAGCATACCATCCTCAGACGGATGGGCAAAGTGAACGAACTATTCAGACCCTGGAGGACATGTTGCGTGCATGCGTGTTGGGATTTCGGAAAAAATTGGGAACCTCATTTACCTTTGGTAGCGTTTTCGTATAATAACAGCTACCACGCAAGTATTAAAGCAGCGCCGTTTGAAGCGCTGTACGGACAGAAGTATCGATCACCACTCTGCTGGGCAGAGGTGGGTGACAGCCAAATCACTGGTCCGGAACTGGTACTCAAAACTTCGGAAAAGATTGTTCAAATCCAAAATCGCATGGCAGCAGCACGAGATCGCCAAAAGAGTTACGCCGACAAGCGCCGAAAACCTCTCGAATTTCAAGTGAACGATCGAGTGTTACTCAAAGTCTCACCTTGGAAAGGTGTGGTTCGCTTTGGTAAGCGAAACAAACTCAACCCACGATATGTTGGTCCTTACCGGATAACTGAGCGCATTGGTCCGGTGGCGTACCGACTGGACCTACCAATGGAACTCGGTGGCGTACACAATGTATTCCACGTGTCCAATTTGAAGAAATGCCTGTCCGATGAAACCCAAGTAGTCATTTTGGAGGAACTACAAGTTGATGAACAGTTACGTTTCATTGAGGAACCAGTCGAGGTTTTGGTTTGGGAAACCAAAACGCTCAAGCACAGCAAAATTCCAATCGTTAAAGTTCGTTGGAACTCGAGACGTGGACCGGAGTTCACGTGGGAACGCGAGGATCAAATGATGAAAAAGTATCCTCACCTTTTTGAAGGGCTAACCAAACACAGAAAACCGCGAAACCCGGCAAACCGTCAGACATCACCGGAGGTATGAATTAAATTTCGGGACGAAATTTCTTTCTACTAGGGGATGATATGACAAACTGAATTTTTTTTCTTACTCTTTCAGACACTCATCACGACTTGACTCAAATTTTCGGGACGAAAATTCTTTAACATGGGAATGATGTGACAATCGTCAATTTCAGGTTAACTCCGTTAACTCAACTCCGTCAATTCAAACTTAAGATCATTGAATCTCTAACGCACACCTCATTACATTTAAACTAGGGTTTAAATGACGCTTAACACTTACTACATGTGTAGTCTTTCGGGATTTGCACCGAAACGCAAACGAGTTGACGCAAACGATTGATGAATAAACGAAAAACGTCAAAACAGTAATTATGTGATAATTATGTGTTAGACTTATGTGTTACGTGATAACATGGTTATGAACATTAACTCAAGATGTAAACTAGTTAGTTAAGTTAGAAAAACAACAATTGAAAGTAGAGGGACTTGAGTGTAACTTGTATGTTTATAAATATATCCTTAACAATCAACCCTAACTCGTTTATTAACCCACAAGTCCGATCGGCCCCTCCCTCCCTTGCTCCCTTGGCTGCCGTCCACTATACACACACATACAAGCAAGAAATCAAGTGTTTGATTGAAGAACTAGGTGCTAGGAAGGTATAATTGATCATCCTTTGCATCCTTGTTACTTGATTTTGATGTTTATTGGGTTAATTGTAAACCCTAAGCTGCCGATTTCATGAATACATGTAATCAATATGATTGTTGTTGATTGAATAATGATTTGATAAGTAGAATTGATCTTGTAACATGTTGATTGTTGTGTCTTTGATTTGAGTTCAAACAAAAACCCTAATCTTGTATGTAATGTGTAATTGATGTGCATGGATGGTGTTTATGGAGTCTAGAGGGTTATATGAATGCATGATAGTTCATAGATTGTTATTATGTTGAGTTTGGATGCAAACAGTTTCTGGACAGAATGTGTATATGATGTTTAAGTGACTGTAACGAAGTGTAAACGTGAAAATTGGTTGAGATTATTGGTACTACAGTAAACTAGGTTGAGTCTAGTTTCTATAAAGTATAAATTTGTAATTTTTGGACAAGTAGAAGTTAACTTTTATGATTTTACAAAAACATTGTGCAAAGCTGAGCTGTTAGACCTGCTGTTAGGTTGTTTTGTAAATGTTTTATCTCATGAACTACGAGACCAATTGGGTTGGTTCCACTTCTGGAAGTTGACTTATTGAGTTAGGAACCTAACCCAAGTGGTCTTGCATTTATTGGATTTTTCGTTTAACGGGAATTGCAAATAACATTATGTTGCGCATGAATTTGACTGTTATGAGTTTGCTGTAATGATTTGATGATTGTGAGAAAACTATGTGGAATAAAAATATAATAAAATATGTTCTGGAAACCTAAGACATATATGCTTTTGTGATGATTTTTGGTAAATTAATTGAGATGCTATGATTGGTGGAATAGTACAATCTTTTAAGTAGAATTCCTGTCTCGGTGAAACTAGCTGCTGAGTTTTGTGAAAATGCATGAAATATGATACTTGCTAATTTATTATCGTGTTTTGACCAAATTGCCCTTGAGGGGAATGATTGCAAGATAATTGTCGTGTTTTGACTAAAATGCCCTTGCGGGGAATAACTGCTAATTGATTGTACTTTATGAATACATGACACGTATATGATTGCTTACACATGTAATGTGTCACAAATACACTTGTTAAAGTCACACACGATTCACAAACGAAACACGAAACATGTTATGTGCATAGGTATTATGTGCCGGGTCTAGAGACTCGATAATATTCCGACACTTAGAAAAATCTCTTTATTGTTTTAGAACGCTAGAGAGAGTTTTTCGGTGACGCGCATCTTGGTGATTTAGTTTGGGAAATTCTTCGCAGTGAGTTTCACTTTCCCCTCTTTAAACTGTTTTCAAACGCTTTTCACTTGGGTGAAATAACATACTCCACAACGCATTTAAGATTTTGTTATAAATTATATATCTTGTAAACTCTAAGTGGCAAACGAAACATTTGAAGTCCTACACATCGAACCGGTTAATATTTTGAATAGCGAGTCACTGTTGAGTAGTACTACTGGGTTTGACAAACCCACCCAACGCTAAACTCGACTGGAGGTCGAGCGGGTGTAATTTTGGCTAACACGTACCATGGTCTGGAGGACCTGGTGACAAGGCACTTAATAAACGAGTCAGCTTCGGTGTCGAACACTTAGTAATACTTGTTGTATAGACTAGCTACCTATCGATATATAATTGACATAACACTATCGGTAACGCAAAACGCTGTGACGCTGTAACGCTGTAACGCAAAACGCAAACGCTAAACGATTTATTTTTATATAACTTGTGAACTCACCAACCTTGTGTTGACACTTTTAGTATGTTATTCTCAGGTAGCCGAGGCGGGCGCGCGGTTTAGGAACATGCATTGCTTGATAAACTTTTAACTATGCAAACTTACTTTTAACTGTTATCATTGGTTTTAAATCGTCCTGCGTGACGTCACATTGTTCTCTATGGTTTACGCTTCCGCACTTATTTTCATTTAAACGTTTTTATGGTTTGATTATAACTGATGATTCCGATCCTGTTAGTTCACACCCTCTGACGGTAAAACTCCGTTAGTGGATTTTGAGGGTGTGACAATATTTCACTGGGGTTCACTGATGCCCAGTTGGAGAAACAGACGAGGCTCCCTCGCCAAACACTCGATCAAGTTAAGGCCTGGGCCGAAGCACGTCAAAAGGAATTCCAAGCTTAGTTGAATGAACGCTTGCGTTCACTCCAGCAGGCTGACGAATTCGGAAGCACTCGACAACAGCTCAACATGAACAGTGAGTGCGAATACTCGGATGATGATCGGGAGGAATCCGACACCGACTGTAACATCCTAAAATTTATAATGTTGAATAAAGAAAGTTATGTTAGTGATTTCGCGTTTTTAATTATTAATATCGGGTAGGAGCGGGTCATGGACTTGGATTAATTGAGATAGGATAAATGAGAATGGGATTTCAGGGATATAAATACCCCCAAAATCCCAAAATATCTCATTTCTCACCAAACTCCACACACACTCCACACTCCTCAAAACACACATACTAACCGATCAAGATTCGAAGCCGGGACCCGAGATTTTGTTGATAGATCTGAGTTGGTAAGGTAAGAACAAATCCACCAAAGCTAATATTACTGAAAATGGTTAGGATTGGATGGGTTAACCGGACCCGAAACCCAAACTGCCCAAATCGGACCCCTAAAACGTCGATTTTAGGCTGATTTGATGGTTGGGATTTGTAGGCGCCGATCATACGATTCCATGGGTACCAAAATCGAGTTATTTGGCTAAGAAACGAAGGATTTATGGGCAAACAGATCTGCAGCGCGATAACTTCGCCTGCAAGATTAAGTTCGCCTGATGAACTTCGCCTTCAAGCGTAACTTCGCCTTCAAGCGTAACTTCGCCTTCAAGCCAAGTTCGCCTAAGAATAACTTCGCCTACGGCCAAGTTCGCCTAAGGATAACTTCGCCTGAAGCCAAGTTCGCCTAAGGATAACTTCGCCTGAAGCCAAGTTCGCCTAAGGTTTAACTTCGCCTGAAGCCAAGTTCGCCTAAGGTTTAACTTCGCCTGAAGCCAAGTTCGCCTAAGGTTTAACTTCGCCTGAAGCTAAGTTCGCCCAAGGGTTAACTTCGCCTAAAGCCAAGTTTGATTAGAAAATAAATTATAAAGCGATAAGTTAAAGTAAGCTAATACTAGGCCACCAGATTAGGTCAGGCGAGTATTGATACGTGTAACTTGTACAGTTAGCCGAGCTCAGTTAAAGAGGGGATTTACAGCTACCAGAGAAAGAAGCAGAATTCAGGTGAGTTTCTAGCCCCATTCCTTGTTATGTTTTCGGGGCTGTGTGCATACTTGATGTGTTGTTAATACATTTATCCTAAGTGATAAGTGTATGCCATATGTGATATATGTGATATGTATGAATGATTGCTTGATGGTACGTGAACGATCTTCGGATATTGCACGTACTGTCAGGTTGTAACGTTATAAATATGGTAAGTATGCTATGTATGAATGATTGCTTGATGGTACGTGAACGATCTTCGGATATTGCACGTACTGTCAGGTTTTAACGTTATAAATATGGTAAGTATGATATGTATGAATGATTGCTTGATGGTACGTGAACGATCTTCGGATATTGCACGTACTGTCAGGTTGTAACGTTATAAATATGGCAAGTATGATATGTATGTTTATGTGTATGAACGTAATAAAGTTAATAAAAGAAGGAAATGATGGTTGTATGGTTACGAAAAGGGTACCGAGCCCTAATAATACTCGAGGTATGATGTATGGTTGTATGGTAACGAAGAGGGAATCGAACCCTACTAATATTCGAAAACAAGGGACCAGACCCTAATAATATCTGTGATGTTAGGGACCAGACCCTAATAATATCTGTGATGTTAGGGACCAGACCCTCATAATATCTGTGATGTTAGGGACCAGACCCTTATAATATCTGTGATGTTAGGGACCAGACCCTTATAATATCTGTGATGTTAGGGACCAGACCCTTATAATATCTGTGAGGTTATAGGGCGAAAGGCTCTTTAAAACGTATGATTATGAATGTAAAGAAAGTATGTAAGTAAGAAAGAAAGTATGTAAGTAAGAATGAAGGCATGAGTACTTATGTGTGTATGAAAGAAAGTTATGAGGTTAAGTACGTATGTATGTAATAAGGTATTGTATGGTATTGTATGATTAACTAGAACTCACTCAGCGTAGCTGACTTTTAGTATGCACGCAGGTGAGTAGGTTGAGACAGCTGGCTTGAGTGGAGGACACATGGCAGAAGACTAAAGCCTGGCATCTGAAGATCTGATATGTTTTATAAGTTATGTTTTGATTTTGAAAGACAAGAGGAATGTTTTAAGACATGATTATGAATCGATATGTAATGTTTTATGAAAGTTTTATATTCCGCGTAAAGTTTTTAATTAACTCTGATATTTAGAACTGTGTTTATGATTAAATCCAACACGAAAGTAGGGTTACCGGTAACGGGGCCTTACAAGTTGGTATCAGAGCAAAGTTCGAGAGATTTAAGCATCCTACATGCTTAGACTCGAACAGAGAATGGGATTTAAGTAAGAAAAGAAAGAAGATGCCAGTTCAAGAATGCCATGTGTCGCTCAAGCAAGATCAGTAAAGGTGAAAGGTATGATTAAATGATATATGTTAATAAGAAAGAAAAGATATGAGAATGGTACGGATAGGAATAATTGATTGTATGAATTGACTAACTACTTAAGTAGAACCAGCACAAATAGACTCATAAAAGGAAGTGTATAGGACACGGAAGGTAACGTGATCAGCTAATCACAACTGGCCACTGTTATTACCTGTTAGCCTTACTATCCTTGTACTAGATAGTTCCTTGAGTGATGATGTTTGTGTTTTAAGCTGGAGCTGGAGAATTTGTTGAAACTGGGGGTCGCACTGGGCGTCGTGGCAGGCCTCGTCTTGTCCGGCAACCCTCGGTGGAAGAAGCTTCCCACACCGAAGATGAAGGAAGCGCAGCTGGAGGAGACCAGAACAACAACGAGGAAGTTCAACTTAGCCCTGCAGTTCAAGCAGCCATCGTTTAGGCTGTAGTTGCTGCTGTGAAGAACCTGAATCCCGAAGGATCTGCTGGAAGTCGTGAGCGAACTGCTGAAGGGGCGGGTGGTGATGGTAGAAAGGATGGGGAAGGTGAAAGAGGGGCCTCGAGTGGGGATAAGTCTGTGAAAGTCGATGATAGGAGAGGATGACAAGGTGGGTGCAGCTATAAGTCCTTCAAAGGTTGTGACCCGCCTAAGCTGACTGGTTTAGGAGACGCAATCGCTACTCTCCAGTGGATAACCGCTATGGACAAGGTTATCCGCATTAGCGAATGCCGTCCCGACCAAGTTGTGGGTTATGCTACTCAGTCATTCGTAGATGAGGCTATGTATTGGTGGGAAAGTGTGGAGCAGAGAAAGACTAAGGATGAGATCAGAGCGATGAAGTGGGAAGATTTGAAAGAGTTGGTAATGAAGAAGTTCTGTGCAGATGCCGAGGTTGAAAGAACGGAGATGAAGTTCCAGAATTTAAAAGCCGGTATGATGACGCATCGTGAGTATACCACGGAGTTCAACCGACTATCTAGGTTGGTGCCTGACATGGTTGACACTGAGGTCAAGAGAATCAAATGTTATGTGAGGGGGTTGCCACAAAAGGTCCGCATGTTAGTCAGGGCGATTCAACCTGCTACTTTTGATTCGGCTGTTGGACTCGCGGAAATGGTCTATGCTGACGTGGCCGCGGATGATAGGGTGGAAAGGGACGAAGAGAAAGAGAAGAAAGGGGTCACTCCTGCTAAACGACCCGGTATTCAGTTATGGAACTCCATGGATAAGAAACAGAAAGTGTGGGAGAAGAGATCGTGTAAGACCTGCGGAAAGAGGCATGGTGGTGAGTGCAAGTGGGGTAAAAGTTCTAACGTTTGTCTCAAATGTGGAAAGGCTCATGGTGGAGAATGCAGAATGGGGTCGAATGCCTGTTATAAGTGCGGGAAGGTAGGGCATTATGCCAATGAGTGCAGTGCGAAGCCAGCATGTTACAAATGTGGCAAGACAGGCCATATGTCAAGGGAGTGCACTGAAGGTGTAGCTGGAGGTAGTGGAAAGAAGGATGCCGATCAAGCTAGGCCCAGAACTAGAGACTACATGCTGACCCAGGAACAAGCCAGGCAGATTCCGGATGTCGTCACAGGTACGTTTCTAGTGAACGATGTTTCCGCTTCTGTATTATTTGATTCTGGTGCGAATAGAAGTTTTGTAGCTACGACGTTTAGTAAACTAGCTAAAATGAAAGGCTGCCGAGTGTCGGAAACTTTTGTAGTAGAAACCGCAAGTGACACTTCGGTGAAAATAACAAAAATGGTTAAGAATTGTAAGATAGTGTTAGAGGGACATGAGTTCCCTGTTACTTTGTATGTTATGGCCTTAGGAGGGTTCGATGTAGTCTTGGGTATGGATTGGTTGTCTGAGTTTGAGGCTCAGATAGTATGTAAAAGTAAGATGTTAAGGTTAAAGTCATTGGATGGTAGTGCGGTGACGGTTTATGGTGATAAGGAGAGTTATGGACTTAATGTCATTTCGATGATAAAAGCCGAGGGTTTGTTAAGGCGAGGGTGCGGTGCCTACCTGGCGTATGTTGTCAACGCTACGGCCGAGACGAAAGAAATGAAGAATGTTCCTATTGTGCGCGACTACCCAGAAGTATTCCCTGAGGATCTTCCGGGGTTGCCACCTGAGCGAGAGATAGAATTTCAGATAGATCTAGTACCAGGAGCCCAGCCCGTCGCGAAAGCGCCTTACCGTCTAGCACCGTCCGAGATGAAGGAATTGATGTCCCAACTGCAAGAACTCCTCGGCAAGGGTTTTATCAGACCGAGTGTTTCTCCGTGGGGCGCACCGGTTTTGTTTGTGAAAAAGAAGGATGGAAGTATGAGAATGTGCATAGACTATCGTGAGTTGAATAAGCTTACGGTAAAGAATAGATATCCTTTGCCAAGGATTGATGATCTGTTTGACCAACTGCAAGGTGCAAGTTGGTTCTCACGAATAGATCTCAGATCAGGCTACCATCAGCTGAAGGTGAAAGAGGTAGACATCCCTAAGACAGCGTTCCGAACGCGGTATGGACACTACGAGTTCCTCGTAATGTCATTCGGTCTAACAAATGCTCCTGCAGCATTTATGGACATGATGAATAGGGTGTGTCGGCCGATGTTGGATAAGTCAGTTATCGTCTTCATTGACGATATATTGATTTATTCAAAGAACGAATCTGAACATACTGAGCATCTGAGAGAGGTACTGGAGACTCTGAAGAAAGAGAAGTTGTATGCCAAGTTTTCGAAGTGCGCGTTCTGGTTAAAAGAAGTGCAATTTTTAGGTCACGTGATTAATCCGGAGGGGATAACCGTGGACCCGGCTAAGATTGAAGCGATAACGAATTGGAAGACTCCGCAGAATCCGACTGATATACGAAGCTTCTTAGGGTTAGCAGGCTACTACAGGAGATTCATCGAAGGTTTCTCCAAGATAGCCGCACTGCTGACCGGTATGACCCGAAAGTCGATAGTATTCAGTTGGGGAAAATTTCAAGAAGAAGCCTTTGAAGAATTAAAGAGAAGACTCACGCAAGCTCCAATCCTTACTCTACCCGATGGTGACGAGGATTTCGTTGTGTGTGCTGATGCCTCGCATCAAGGGTTAGGTTGCGTGTTGATGCAACGAGGGAAGGTGATAGCTTACGCGTCTAGACAGTTGAAGGTACATGAGAGTACTTATCCGATGCATGATTTGGAGTTAGCAGCCGTAGTGCATGCTCTTAAGATATGGAGGCATTATCTGTACGATACTAAGTGTACTATCTATACAGATCATAAGAGTTTAAAGTACTTTTTCGAGCAGAAAGAATTGAACATGAGGCAGAGAAGATGGTTAGAATTGATAAAGGATTACGACTGTGAGATTAAGTATTACCCTGGTAAAGCTAACGTGGTCGCTGATGCGCTAAGTCGTAAGAATGAGGAAGTCCTTGCAACCGTGAAGTCATACAAGTTGATCATGAACTCAAGTCTTTTTGAAGAAATCATCAAAGTGCAGTCAGAAGTGTTAGTAGACGAAGGGTTAGTAAAGAAAGAAAGGATTTATGGCCAGCAAGATGAGTTGATGGAAAACACTCATGGAGTTAAGACTAGGTTCGACCGTATGTGGATCCCACGCCATGGTGATCTTAGAAGTCGAATCTTAGATGAAGCTCATAAGTCAAGGTACTCAATCCATCCAGGAGCTACAAAGATGTACCAAGACTTGAAAAGAGATTACTGGTGGCCAGGAATGAAGAACGATGTAGTGGATTATGTTAGTAAGTGCTTAACTTGCTTACAAGTCAAAGCCGAGCACCAAAAGCCTTATGGGAAGATGCAACCGCTAGAGATACCTGAGTGGAAATGGGAACACATCACCATGGATTTCATAACTAAGCTACCTCGTACAGCTAAGCAACATGACACCATCTGGGTGATTGTGGACCGTTTGACCAAGAGTGCTCACTTTCTGCCCATACGAGAGGCCATCTCGTCAGAAATGTTAGCAAGCTTGTTCATCAAGGAAGTGGTAACCAAGCATGGAGTACCGTTATCGATCGTGTCTGATAGGGACACACGGTTTACTTCGAGGTTCTGGAAGAAATTTCATGAAGCTATGGGGACGAGGTTGAACATCAGTACGGCGTATCATCCTCAAACCGATGGACAGTCTGAAAGGACGATCCAAACCCTTGAGGATATGCTACGTGCTTGCGTTTTAGATTTTGGTGGAAGTTGGGATGATCATCTGCATCTGGCAGAGTTCTCCTATAACAACAGTTACCATTCGAGTATTGGTATGCCACCGTTTGAGATGCTTTACGGTCGACGATGTAGAACCCCGGTGTGTTGGGGTGAGATTGGTCAGAAAGAAATGGGAAGCCTAGAAGTGGTTCAAGAAACGTCTTCAAAGTTCGATCAGATCAAAGCAAGAATGAAAGCCGCTCAAGACAGACAAAAGTCTTATGCAGATAAGCGACGACGACCAATTGAGTTTAACGTTGGCGACTATGTGATGCTTAAGGTCTCGCCTTGGAAAGGAATTATCCGTTTTAGAAAGAAAGGGAAGCTAAGTCCGAGGTACATTGGACCATTTAAAATTTTGTATCGTGTGGGGGAAGTAGCTTATAAGCTGGATTTACCCGATGAGTTAGAAGGAATTCATTCAACCTTCCATGTTTCTCATCTGAGGAAGTGTCTAGCTGATGACACGTCTCACGTGCCATTAATGGACATTGAGGTTGATGAACAATTGAACTACATCGAGCAACCGATAAAGATCGTTGATCGCAAGGAGAAGCAGCTTCGTCACAAAACTATACCTTTGGTAAAAGTAATATGGAAACACCGCAAGGGATCAGATGCTACTTGGGAAGCAGAGGATGAGATGCGCAAGTTTTACCCTAGTTTGTTTATGTAATAGTTAGGTTTCGGGGACGAAACCTCCTTAAGGGGGGAAGACTTGTAACATCCTAAAATTTATAATGTTGAATAAAGAAAGTTATGTTAGTGATTTCGCGTTTTTAATTATTAATATCGGGTAGGAGCGGGTCATGGACTTGGATTAATTGAGATAGGATAAATGAGAATGGGATTTCAGGGATATAAATACCCCCAAAATCCCAAAATATCTCATTTCTCACCAAACTCCACACACACTCCACACTCCTCAAAACACACATACTAACCGATCAAGATTCGAAGCCGAGACCCGAGATTTTGTTGATAGATCTGAGTTGGTAAGGTAAGAACAAATCCACCAAAGCTAATATTACTGAAAATGGTTAGGATTGGATGGGTTAACCGGACCCGAAACCCAAACTGCCCAAATCGGACCCCTAAAACGTCGATTTTAGGCCGATTTGATGGTTGGGATTTGTAGGCGCCGATCATACGATTCCATGGGTACCAAAATCGAGTTATTTGGCTAAGAAACGAAGGATTTATGGGCAAACAGATCTGCAGCGCGATAACTTCGCCTGCAAGATTAAGTTCGCCTGATGAACTTCGCCTTCAAGCGTAACTTCGCCTTCAAGCGTAACTTCGCCTTCAAGCCAAGTTCGCCTAAGGATAACTTCGCCTACGGCCAAGTTCGCCTAAGGATAACTTCGCCTGAAGCCAAGTTCGCCTAAGGATAACTTCGCCTGAAGCCAAGTTCGCCTAAGGTTTAACTTCGCCTGAAGCCAAGTTCGCCTAAGGTTTAACTTCGCCTGAAGCCAAGTTCGCCTAAGGTTTAACTTCGCCTGAAGCTAAGTTCGCCCAAGGGTTAACTTCGCCTAAAGCCAAGTTTGATTAGAAAATAAATTATAAAGCGATAAGTTAAAGTAAGCTAATACTAGGCCACCAGATTAGGTCAGGCGAGTATTGATACGTGTAACTTGTACAGTTAGCCGAGCTCAGTTAAAGAGGGGATTTACAGCTACCAGAGAAAGAAGCAGAATTCAGGTGAGTTTCTAGCCCCATTCCTTGTTATGTTTTCGGGGCTGTGTGCATACTTGATGTGTTGTTAATACATTTATCCTAAGTGATAAGTGTATGCCATATGTGATATATGTGATATGTATGAATGATTGCTTGATGGTACGTGAACGATCTTCGGATATTGCACGTACTGTCAGGTTGTAACGTTATAAATATGGTAAGTATGCTATGTATGAATGATTGCTTGATGGTACGTGAACGATCTTCGGATATTGCACGTACTGTCAGGTTGTAACGTTATAAATATGGTAAGTATGATATGTATGAATGATTGCTTGATGGTACGTGAACGATCTTCGGATATTGCACGTACTGTCAGGTTGTAACGTTATAAATATGGCAAGTATGATATGTATGTTTATGTGTATGAACGTAATAAAGTTAATAAAAGAAGGAAATGACGGTTGTATGGTTGTATGGTTACGAAAAGGGTACCGAGCCCTAATAATACTCGAGGTATGATGTATGGTTGTATGGTAACGAAGAGGGAATCGAACCCTACTAATATTCGAAAACAAGGGACTAGACCCTAATAATATCTGTGATGTTAGGGACCAGACCCTAATAATATCTGTGATGTTAGGGACCAGACCCTCATAATATCTGTGATGTTAGGGACCAGACCCTTATAATATCTGTGATGTTAGGGACCAGACCCTTATAATATCTGTGATGTTAGGGACCAGACCCTTATAATATCTGTGAGGTTATAGGGCGAAAGGCTCTTTAAAACGTATGATTATGAATGTAAAGAAAGTATGTAAGTAAGAAAGAAAGTATGTAAGTAAGAATGAAGGCATGAGTACTTATGTGTGTATGAAAGAAAGTTATGAGGTTAAGTACGTATGTATGTAATAAGGTATTGTATGGTATTGTATGATTAACTAGAACTCACTCAGCGTAGCTGACTTTTAGTATGCACGCAGGTGAGTAGGTTGAGACAGCTGGCTTGAGTGGAGGACACATGGCAGAAGACTAAAGCCTGGCATCTGAAGATCTGATATGTTTTATAAGTTATGTTTTGATTTTGAAAGACAAGAGGAATGTTTTAAGACATGATTATGAATCGATATGTAATGTTTTATGAAAGTTTTATATTCCGCGTAAAGTTTTTAATTAACTCTGATATTTAGAACTGTGTTTATGAGTAAATCCAACACGAAAGTAGGGTTACCGGTAACGGGGCCTTACACCGACGCGAACCCTCGCCATAGGGCGAAAGGAAAGCGTAAGGAAACGGACTTCCAACCAAGAAGGAATTTCGGAGAAACCTTCAAACCAAGGAACGCGGGGGGAAACCCACGCGACTTCTCCAAAACCTTTAGACCAACTGCTGCAAATGCGGGAACATCCAAGTTTGCAAGGGACATTGCGGAAGCAATCGCTCCGAGAAGTGCCAAACAGATGTCCAACATCGGCACTTATGATGGTCTATCCGACCCAGATGATCACTTGAACAGATTCATAGCGGGGGCAACCGTCAGTAACTGGACGGAACCCACGTGGTGTTATATGTTCCAGATGACGCTGGTTGGAGCGGCCAGGGCGTGGTTTGATTGTTTACCGGTCCACCACATATATGATTGGGCGGACTTTCAACACAAGTTCAGCCAACACTTTAGTCAACAGAGGAAATATACTGAAGAGCAGTGGACAATCCTCAACTGCGTGAGAGAGGAAGATGAATCTTTACTAGACTTCATCACTCGCTTCAACTCAAAAAAGCTGAGTCTGGGCAACATAAGTGAAGATCTTGTTCGCGCCGCTTTCATCCAGGGCGCCGAATACCCAAAGCTTATCCGCACGTTGACGGGTAAGGACGGCATGCCATCCACATGGGATGCCATCATGACGGCGGCCAAGCGCTTTGCCGAGACGGAGAAGCAACTGGGTAGGGATCTTCCCCAGAGTACACACCTCTACACGCAGAGGACCAGAGAAAACAATGTTCGGATCGCCCGGCAGAACAAAAAAAGGAAGCTAGGTATTTGGCAGTCAAGGGTAAACTTTGACACCTCATCCAGCTCTCGCCCTCTTGTTGGCGGAAGGGATAACACGCACCCTTCAAGCCGAAAACACCGGTGGACGCCACTCACCAAAAGCGTCACGGAAATATTTGCCACCGAAAAACTTCCATGGCCAAAAGCTCCAATGATCCGGCAGCGACCTAATGCGGATCAGAGCAAATCCTGTGACTTCCACGGGACAAAAGGTCACAATACAGAGGAGTGTACATCCTTGAAGGATATTGTTGAAACATTCGTCAAGGATGGAAGACTTGCACACCTTGTGGCATCAATCAAGAATGGAGGAAGGAATGATAACCGGTATAAAGGCAACGGACGAAAGCCCGTTGACATCAGCATCCACATGGTTCATGGCAACATCAGAGGAAGAAAAAGACGAACGACAGAACCATGCGAATGGAAGGAAGCTGAGGTGCGCTTCCCGCGAGTGCCAGGAGGACCCAGCAAGGAAGGCCCTATCGTCATCAAAAGCCAGCTGGGGCATTACATAACTTCCCGCACTCTTGCTGACAACGGCGCCTCGTCAACGGTTATGTACAGGCAGTTCTTCGACAAGCTAGACGACGAAGACAAGGAACGCCTGGAAACGGTTTACGCCTCAATGGAAGGGTTCGACGGCAGCACAAACACCCCCTGGTTATCCGATCTTTCCTCGTCATTCTCACGGACGGGAAATACTCCCGTACAGAAGACGTGGACTTCGTCGTGATGAGGAAGCCACACCACACATACGACATTCTCTTCGGGAGAGACGGGATGGCAAGATTCAACGCCGTGGTGTCTTCAGTCCACGGCATGATGGGATGGCCAACTGTTGAGGGTGTAGCGATGATCACCGGTATCCCCCAGGTATGCATCGCATCTGTCTCATCTAAACCCAAACCAAAGATGGCTAAACCAACCATCACCGAACCAGAAAAATGGGACCTCAATGGCAAATACCCTGACCAGGCTGTTACCATTGGGCCAACAATCACTGATCCTACGCGCACCTTACTCAAACGCTTACTACAGAGAAACGCTGACATCTTCGCGTGGACACCTGCTGACATGACTGGTGTACCTCGAAGTAAAGCAGAGCATAAGCTCAAGTGTGACCCGGCTTTTACGCCAGTCATACAAAAGCGCAGAGTAATGGGGGCGGAACAGGCTAACGCGTGTAGAACCCAAGTCAAGGAACTCCTTGACGCGGGCATCGTACGCGTTAGTAGATATCAAACATGGGTTGCAAATCCCGTTATGGTACCGAAGGCTAACAAACAATGGCGCATGTGCATAGATTTCAAAGATTTAAACAAAGCATGCCCCAAAGATTGTTACCCGTTACTCGAAATTGACCTCAAAGTGGATTCATTAGCACCGTTTCGCCTTAAATGCTTCCTTGACGCATATAAGGGGTACCATCAAATCCACATGGCTGTAGATGATCAGGACAAAACCGCATTTCGGACGCCCGATGGCACATTTTGTTATCAAATGATGCCATTCGGACTTAAGAATGCAGGGTCCACATACCAACGCCTGATGGACAAAGAGTTTCATGCCCAAATTGGGAGAAACTTGGAAGTCTACATGGATGATTTGGTCATCAAGAGCCCTGAGCCAGAAGCGATGTTGCAAGACATCGAAGAAACTTTCAACACGCTCAGAAAGATAAACATGAAGCTTAACCCGAGCAAGTGTTCCTTTGGGATGGAAGAAGAGAAGTTCTTGGGAGTCATTGTTACTAAAGATGGCTTCAGAGCGAACCCTGAAAAGGTCGAAGCCATTATCAAAATGGAATCACCTACTACCATCAAGCAAGCCCAGACACTGAATGGACGCCTAGTCGCACTTAACCGCTTTTTGTCAAACCATGCGGATAGGTCGTTCATATTCGTGTCAAACGTTGAGAAACTGCTTAAAGAAAACGCACTTCCGCTGGACACCAGAAGCGGAAGCAGCTTTTCAGGAAATTCGGTCACGCTTGATCGAACTCCCAACGCTCACAGCACCAGAAGCGGGGGAGGAATTGATCATATATCTTTCTGCCACAGATAGAGCAACCGGGGCAGTCCTGCTAGTAGAGCGAAAAGGTATCCAGATGCCTATTTACTATGTTAGCCGTGTCCTAACAGACGTAGAAACCCGGTACTCCACCCTGGAAAAACTAGTCTTAGCACTTGTACAGGCTTCACGCAGGCTAGGACGATATTTCCAAGGTCACCCAATCACCATTCTCACCAACTTCAAACTTGCAAACGTTCTAGGCAAACCCGAGTTATCGGGACGTCTAGCCAAATGGGCAATTGAGTTGGGGGAATATGCGATAAAGTACAAGCCAAGATCAGCCATAAAAGGCCAGGTCCTGGCCGACTTTATTGCAGAAGTCCCCGCTTCGTGGGAGAAAGAGTGCCAGGAGGAGGCTCAACCCTCCCCAGCACAGGACATCAATGATGTCTGGCGACTCTACACTGATGGAGCAGCCAGCAACGAGGGTTCAGGCGCAGGGTTGAAATTAACCAACCCAGTAGGCCAAGAATACACTTACGCTATTCGACTGGATTTTCCAAGTACGAATAACAAAGCCGAGTATGAAGCATTCTTGGCCAGGCTGAGAATTGCGCGTAAAATGGGAGTGAACAACTTGGAAGCCCACGTGGATTCCATGTTAGTAGCCAACCAAATAAACGGAACGTACACGGCCGTGAACGACACAATGGCCCTGTACCTCGCACAAGCAAAATCCCTTGTGCGCGATTTTAATGATTGTAAAGTCATACACGTCAAGCGTAGCGAAAACAAATCTGCGGATGCGTTAAGCAAGCTTGCATCATTAGCCTTCACCCATTTGGGAAAGGACATCCGCATTGAACTCCTTGAAGCACCATCAGTCCAGCACAAGGAAATTTGTGTCATCCAAACCGGCACGGAAACGTGGATGACACCGATAATAAATTACCTTGCAGCGGGTATACTACCAGAATCAAAAACACAGGCAAGAAAAATACGTTGTAAAGCATTAAACTATCAACTCATCGATGACATCCTTTACAGATGTAACTTTCTTGGCCCACTCTTAAGATGCGTGGACAACCAAGATGCTGACTACCTCCTAAGGAAAGTACACGAAGGCATCTGTGGAGTACACACAGGTCCACGCGCTGTTGTAGCTAAGCTAAACAACGCGGGATACTTTTGGCCGGGGATGCATACGAATGCGCTGGCATACATCAGAAAGTGTAGGTCTTGCCAGCTCTACGCACCCAACACGCATCGCCCGAAGAATGAACTTGTTCCAGTCACCTCTTCATGGCCATTTCAGAAGTGGGCCATCGATGTGACAGGCCCATTTCTTACAGCAGCAGGAAACGTTCAGTTCCTAGTGGTAGCCATCGACTACTTCACCAAGTGGATAGAAGCAAAACCCTTAGCCCAAACAACCGCAAAACATATTAAAAAATTTATTTGGGAATTTATTATTTGTCGTTTTGGACTTCCACAGACTTTGGTGAGTGATAACGGCACCAACTTTGCTGACAAGAAGCTACAAAAATGGCTGGAAGAACTTCAAATCACCCACACCTTTACCTCAGTGGTACACCCTCAAGGTAACGGTGAGGTGGAAAGAGCAAATAAAAGCATCGTCGAAGGCATAAAGAAAAGACTTCTGGAACACAGATCCGGCTGGGTAGACGAAGTTCCACACATCCTTTGGGCAAACAGAACGCTGAAAAAGGCCAGTACGGGAGAAACCCCGTTCAGCCTCACTTATGGCACTGAAGCCATGGTCCCAGTCGAAATTGGTTTGCCCTCACCAAGGGTCTTGATTCAGCCAGAAGACAATGATGCGGAAAGACGGTTAGACCTTATGCTAACCGAGGAACGCAAAGACTTAGCCGCAGCGCGTGAAGAAAACTACAAGCGACAAATGCAAAAGTACTACAACACGCGGGTAAAACTCTGCAACTTCAATGTAGGAGACTACATATTGCGTAACAACGAGGCTTCAAACCAAGAGCGCCCAGGAAAACTGGCACCGGTCTGGGAAGGACCGTACATTATCAAAGAAGTTTTGGGAAAAGGCGCATACCGGCTTGAAAGGCTCAATGGCACTCCTATCCCAAGAACATGGAACGGAGCTCAATTACGCAAATGTTACATGTAGATCAATTCCAAACTTGTAAAGAAAAGGCCTAGAGCCACTTATAATGGAAATGATTCTCCTTTATCACATTGTGTTGATAGCCTTACCTTTATACTTATGAACTTCCCACACTGATATGTCGGTATTCACCGGATAAATATGGGAAGAAGTAAGTCGTTGCGTGTGGAAGGCGGCAAAACCCGCATAAACACATAAAACGGTGAAAATTTCTAAGGAAAACCTTCACGCAGGTCAGCTATAGGAGAAGTTTGGTCATCCCAATAAATGAAAATGATGGTCCTACCCGCACAATCATGATAGAGGAAACTGAACATTAACCTATGGGCAACCGCGCGTCGAAAGGTTAACTTATTCAAAACACTTAGAAAATTTCTAAGGAAAAGATGAGGAAAACTTCCACGCAGGTCAGATATAGGTAAAGTTTAGCCATCCTACTAAGTGAAAGTGACGGTCTTATCCGCACAATCACGAAAGAGGAAGCAAAACTTTTAACTTATTATCTGCCACGTTGAAAAGTTAACTTATCTAAGTACTCAAGAAATTGCTAAGTTAAAATAAAATATGCGCGAAATAAACAAGGCAAGGCATTAACAAATAATCTTTATTCCGTCAACATTCAAACATTACAAGAATTGCTGGGTACATACCCGCATACAAGATTAGAAGTCTATACAAACTTAAAAATCTACTCTAATGGTGGAAAGGGATCTAAAGTATCAAGCTTCAGGACCACTACCACTTGGACCCGCACCATCAGTAGAGTGTGGCGGTTCTAGGAAAGCCTGGAGGATAGTTAGCCCATCATCAGCAGCAGCAATCTCGTTTACCTTCTCCACCACCGGATGCGGGAAGGCGGCATACTGATCCACTGCTTGGTAATACGCAGCTTCAGTATCCACATTGTAAAGAGGGAAGTTGGAAGGCGGAATGCCTTGTTCAACAAACCCTAGACCAAGCAAGAAGCCAGCCTTTTCCCCATCCTCATGAGAAGCGTTGAGGGCTGCGCTCATCGCATCGTCATATGATGTGTTCGTGAACACCCGATGCACAACCTAAAAAACAGAAGTATATCAAAAACTCTTCTAAGGAAAAGCGTAAAGAAATTGTGAAACTACGCATACCTGAGACAACGCTTCTCGGAGAAGCCATTCCTTGGTAACCAGAGCCTCCTAGAGGGCAGCTTGAGCTTCATTACGGGCGCGTTCAGCTTCGTTCTTTGTAAGGTTGGCAAGCAATACATTTTTGGCTGCAGCCTCTTCGACGCCCTTTAGCTTACGCTCAGTGTGGCCAAGCACCCCCCTCTGGTCCAAAATCTCTTGGAGCTTCTTGGCATCTTCCATGGCCAAGGCATCATGAGCCTGCTGGAGCCTCTCTAATTTGGCTTTAAGTTCCTCATTCTCGATGCGTAGAGGCTCAGCAGCAGCTTCAGCCTTGGTGGCCCTCTCGGTTACGTTCCGTTCAGTTTCCTTAGCCAACCGAAACTGTTCATTAACAGCTTGGGCGGCCTTGGAACGGGCCTCGAGACGAGCCTGAACGTCAACCTCAAGGGCCTTGAAGGCCTTCTCCTTCTCCACAGCAACGGCGGAGAGCCTCCTGTTCTCCTCCCGGACAGCCCGCGCCTGAGCTACTTCTTGGATACGAGCTGCCTTTAACTTGTCGTTTTCACGACAAAGCAGCTCGACGCGCGGCTGCATCCGGGCTACAAGAATGCGGAGCTCATTTGTCAACCTACCCTTCTGGTAGCTTGACATTGCTTCCCCCAGCGCCCCACTTGGGGCGGCGTGGCGCGCCCACTCGACGCATTCCACAGGCGTCCGAAGGGTTGTTCCTCGGCGGATGTTCCATCGTGGAACATACACTTCATTGGAATCCGACACTGCAAAAGCAAATAGCTGTTAGGAAAAGATGATAAAAAAAATATATATATAAAATAAAATAATAAAAGCCCAAAATAACTCTACGCACCTATAGGGTCGACGACAGGCCTGTAGCCGCCAAACCCATCACCCGAACCTAACGGATATCGATCCAAGAGGTCAGGCCGATGGGAAGGAGGCAGAGATTAGCTTGACGCCCCAACCCCGGACATACCTGAAGGACCGGCCGTAGTCGCCGGCGCCGGAGGAGGCATAGAGGAGGCCGCCGTGGTAGAAACCAGCGGAGGTGAACTCACCGGAGGTGAACTCATAACCGCCGCCGCGTCTGTGGAAGAATCCACAGAAACACTCACCGCCGGCTCAGTGAAGGAATCAGTGAATATGGCACTGACAGCCGGCGGAGACGTCGTCACAGTTGGAATAGTTGGCTCAACCGGGTGAGCAACTGAACCAACTGAAGCAGGCGCAGTCGCCTGGGTCATCGCCTCGGGTAGTTTGACCAAACCTACCGTCATGGGTCCGGAGGTGCTCCTCCCCGCTCCACCCTGTAATGCGGTAGCATCCACGCCTGCACAAAGAAGATATATAAGTATAATAGCGGAAAGTTATGCATTTAAGATAAAGGAAGTATACTTACGGGTCCTTTTGAGCTTGAAGGTGCGAACGGGCGGGGACGAACCCAATGGAGCCGGCCTCTTCGTACCGGTCACCGTCGTTGTCCTGGGCTGCTCGGAGGTGATAGCCGTTTCAACCTCCAGAGCAGTGGTCTCAACACCACCCGGGTTCCCCGCCGCCTCTTCACTCTCGGTCTCCGACTCAGACCGGTTCATCTGGTCGGCAGTGGAGGCTACCTTCGCCTTGCCCTTCCCGCCAGCAGCCTTCTTCTTCGACGCAAGAAAAGGACCATCTGCGGATTCCTCATCAGAAGATGACAAGATTAGAGGAATTCCAGCAGAGGTTTCAGCATTCAGAGGGCGAGGGTTAAATAGTCTTTTACCTGGCCGCGTGGCGCTCAGTATTTCGTGACCTGGCGGATAGGCCTCCACAAACCGATCCGCAGTCTGCGCAAGGATGGGCAACTCGTTCTCGTCAAGAGCACGAGTACCCAACCGAGCGGGACCGTCAGCTTCCCGCGGATGCAGGAGGGACTGCAAGTCATTTCCCTCTGAAATAAAAAAAAAACAGTTAGAAAAAAACTTAAATCAACAAAGAAGACGGAGCATACCGTAAGGGATAAAGTTCAAACCGTATTCAAGTACGATGGGAATCTGTGGCGCACCCGCCCCAGCATCCTTCCACACCCTGCTCATACCGAGCATCACCATCCCGGACTCTGGAAAGCGGTAAACCGGAGTCTGGATCCGGGAAATCTTGGAGAACCATTCCGCCTCCTGGTAGTTGGAGGCGTGAAGGTTGGGGAGAGCTCTCCCGTTCTTAAATGTCATCGCTATAGGGACGACACGGGCAGAGATGTAAAAGAACTCCCGCTTCCAAGACCGAAGACTGGGCTCGGTAGCGCAGATCTTCAAACCCTTGATCCGGGTGACCAGGGTGTACCAGCCTTGGATGCACCTCCAGGAGTAGAAGATCATCAGGCGGTCGACGTGGGTTTCCACGCCAAGAATGAGGCACACCCACTCAAAATGGCGGATCTTGGCGATCGCCATTGGGTGTACCTCCGTCAGGTGCACACCGTGTCTATCCAGAACACGGTATACAAACTTCGTCAATGGGAACCTAAGATTCCCATAGACGAAGAAGGCGGCATATACCCCTATTTTGCCCTTGGGGGCATCGTACACCGTCTGGTGTGGCTCCGGAAACTCAGGCTCGAACGGCTCGAGCATGAACTTCCGGACGATGTACCGGTAAAGCTCGATGGGAAGAGCACACTGGCATTCGCCAGCAGTGCTCTTATCGTCCTTATCGGACGTAGACGTCGGGTTCTTGACATACAAGTCAGACTCCTTGACGGTAGCTTCTGGATCATGAGTAGACGACATGTTTTGGAGGTAAAGAACGATTTCAGGAGAATGTTCGACAGAAAGAGTATTCGCCGGAAATCGCTTAGAAGGAGAAGAAAGAAGTGAAAGTGTGGATTACCAAGAACCCTCTCCCCCTTTATATACTCATCGCAATGAATGCGATGAATTTAATGCGGATGAGAGAGAAAAGAGCTGGTGCAATGAAACTATGACACGTGGAAAAAGCAAGCTGGCAACAGCTGTTGACGGGACGCGCGCCGTAAAATCTGCACCCACGCGCCCGAAAAATCGCGCCCACGCGCCTGAAAAATCGTCTGGAATGACCATATACTGTCACGTCGCCATAACTTCCTACACGTCCTGACACTGTCAGAAGAAACCGTCGGACGACGTTTCAACAGTTTGGACTGTTCTTATTCTTTCACCAACTCTTCGAATTTCAAAAAGATTCAAAAAGATTCAAAAATAAGCGGGACTATACCCCTTACCTTGGCAACCAAGTAACTATAAGACAGGTGCGAGTACAGTGTCAAGGCAAAACCCTTCACATACTTAGCACCCACAGGGAATGGACGCCAAGAATACCTTGGAAGTAAGATAACTATAAGACGAGTGCGGGTACAGTGTCAAGGCGAAACCCTTCACATACTTAGCACTCGCAGGGAATTGAAACCAAGAAGGATCTTCTGTGCCATGCTTGCCGAAAGGGAAATAACATCCCCGCATAGCGGGAACGTTGAGAACTAGATTGTTTGAAGCTCCAGGATGGAATTGGTTCTTTTAACATAATTGATCACTATGTTTAAAACTACCAAAACCTCGTGGAGAATCTACACAAGTGAAACTCAACGCTTCTGACTTGCGAGGAGGTTACACACCTACCCGCATCAGACCCAAAGATCAAGCAGAAAAGTCGGGAATTTCTGCGTGATATTAGGGAAATTTCGGGAAGAATCCCCACGGACAACCTTAAACCTAAATCCTTTTCAAAACCCTTTGCTTAAGTCCAAAGTTCACCTCACTTATTAACAATTCATGAGAAGAACATTGGACTGGGGGGACTTGAAGAGGTAGGTCCCAGCAGAGCCCAGTTGGACCCGCAAGACTCACCTTGCAGAGGGACGTCTGCGCAAGGACCAACTGGTTCCGCAGGACCCACCATGCTCAGAGATGAAGACCTTACGCGCAATACGCCAGCTGTTCCCGCAGGGAAAGCCTCCCAATGGTGAAGTACCCCGCCCAAATGAAGGAATGAGCAAGGCGGGAATACTCCCGCCCAAATGAGCCAGTCCGTATGCTTCTGGAAGATCTTTTGTACTATACCTGCCAAGGTATGGACAAAATAGACAAGATCTGACCAAAGCAGCCCATGAACCAATCACAGGGTGACAGCTCACCGACAACAGTACGAGGAGGAGCATGCTCTAGTACTGTTTGTCACTATTAGCCGCTGCCTACTCACCAACTCTTGTCGTGGCACGCACAAAGCCTGCAGTTGGTGTAAAGGGAACAGTACACAGCCGGCCTTGTCACTATCAGCCGCTGCCTACCCACCAACCAGCATGGCACGTGCGTAGCCCATAGTTGGTAGAACAGGAATATTCTACAGCTGGCTGTACCTGCTTGGAAACCTACCTTCGGCTATAAATACTCCAACACCTTGGAATGGTAGGAGGATCTTATATCTCATTATCTTATCTTCTCTAGCAATCTCTTAATATACACTTATATTCAAGAGCAATCTAGTCTGATTCTCACGCCGGAGGGTCGTCACAAGGAGGTACCCCCCCCCCTTCTCAGTGACGAGCTCACGGTGTCTGTTTTGCAGGTCATCAGAAGAACCATCTTTGCCGGACCTAACCCCTCGTGGGAAACATCTATTTAACCCCCAGATTATCCGTAATCTGCCCGGGGTCAATTAGTGTTTCTTCAAATGGGGAACTAAGTTGCTTTTTGATATGAAAATAAGGCTTAGGAGCTAGCTCTCTATATTCTTTTTTGGTCGAGATCTCTCCACACGAAGGAACCTAATCACAATGGATCGAACAACTAGAAATAATAATAAGTGGATAAATATATACGATTGATGTGTGCAAATTGTAACAGAAAATTAATTGCATGCACAATTTTAGTTTTAAAAAGGTAAAGTACCAAAAAGTGGATAAATATGGTATGCCCAACCAATCTGATCAAGTCATCAACCGTGTCCTAGAAGGTAGTTTGCTTCCATGCACGTTTACGTGAATTAGACATAATATACGTACAAAAGGATACTATTTAAGAATCAACTGTGCTAGAGTGTGTAATTCACACTTCATATGCATGTAATTTACGTTTCGAGGGTAAGGTTTTTAGTAATTTAATGATTACTGATTTGCTAGGTTTCCATTTGATATCCCTTCAGTTTTAAATAAAGGCTAAAATATGGGCTAAATATAGCAACTTATAAAATATTAATAAAAATTGAGAATACTAGAGTGTTTTTAGTAACAAAGGTCAAGTGAGGGTCACGTGTGAGGGAGCTTGGGTGAAGAAAAACATAAGTCACAAACAGCGAGGCGATACCTTATCTGTAAAGATTCCTTCGATGTTAAGTCTTTTACGTTTGGGGACACAAAATTACAAAAACAATCCTAAGATCAAATCTCATCTTTATGCGTTTTACACGTCCCCCCCTCTTACTTTTGTCACTTGTACAAAATAGACTACTTTTCTTACATCTTTTTGCTTGTGAAATGATATTATATTTACACTCAATGTTATGTTGTAAAAGTATGTCTGGAACACCGAGTACTTTCCGGTTAATCCTTACAAGGTATGGATTACATGCAGGCTATCTCACTAACTCATTGCCAGCTGTTATAGAAACTGTCTTTGTCCTATGTGGCTATGTAACTATTTAATTAAGCTATGGTTCTAATTTCTATGTTGAGTATAAAGATAATATAGAAGAAAGTGGTATCATTTTTTAATAATATTATGATTGTAAGGGTTATAAACACGATAATTCACAATCCGAGGACCTAACTATTATTTTGAAAACTTAAATAGTAACAAAAGTCTAACTTTAAACACGCCAAAGACAAAACATATTCTTCTAGGTAACTTTGCTTAGTTGAGTAGGTATTGGTTATGACTTATGTGACACTTCAAGTCATACGAAATGTAGGCTAATATCCAGTATATAAATGTATTTTAAACGGTTAACAAATAGAGTGTTGCTTATATACTTTGTACTTATGCACTCCCTAAAGTGTTGTGTTCTATGTAGTAATATAGGGATAAACCTGGGTCTCCATTGAAAAACCTAAACTTCTTACCGCTACACCACATTAAGTATCTAATATATAATAAAATATATATAATTCCAGCTGACATTTAAAAAAGAGCCATATTAAATTAAGAGCATCCATTACCTATATAGAGAACATATTTAAGATTTTTAAATCCCTTCAAAGTTCAAAAGAACTTCGCTTACTAAAGGAAGAAAAAAGAAAAAGAGAAAAGAATATTTACTTTAAACATTGAATCAACATCTTCAAATCTTAACTAACTAGATTGAACGAACCATCACTATAAGAACGAAGTGTATAACATCATTTTCTTGGATCAAACATATAAAAATCATCATATCTAAATGACGTTGATTATGTTTTGGATTGGTGAGACTCAAACTTTGTAGCTATGTTGGAGTACTGGGTTGATCACAAGATCATTTGCACATGACGTCAATCATTTTTGGACCTTGACCCTTGACGATGGACTACACACCAACAAAAGTCGTTCACATATGATATTGTTACCTTGACAAGAATGAAATAAGGGTCGATTTCTCGTCCAGTCAAATAAATAATCTCCCTTACCTTTTGAAGAAAGCTTCATGCGCCATCTCAACATATCACCAGGTAGGGCCGACTTATAGGGTGTGCAACATGTGCCGTTGCAAAGGCCCCGTATTACTTTTAAGTTAGGAAAATTGATGAAGGTGGTGAGCTGTTATATACACTATTTTACACATCTTGATACCACTTGTAAGGCCCCGAACCCGGCAGCCCTACTTTCGCGTCGGATTTACTCATAAACACAGTTCTTACAAATCAGAGTTCATTAAAACTTTCGCGAAATATAAAAACTTTCTTAAAACATTTCATATCAAAACACGTCTTGTCTTAAAATATCATTTTGCCTTTCAAAATAAACGAAACATTAAACTTAAACATCTTGAGTCTTCCGATGCCAGCCTCTTATTCAGTGCCACGTGTCTCCTCAAGCGAGATGCCTCCTCCTACTCACCTGCGTGCATACTAAAAGTCAGCTACGCTGAGTGAGTTCTAGTTAATCAAGCAACTTATCATACAACCACTACATGCATCATATACGTATCCGAAGACACGTAGTCCACTATCTAACCTGCTTACCTTACCACTTAGCCTCTTATTTACACCTACCACCTTACCACTTTGCCACTTTAATAACGTATAACGTTATGCCACTTTGCCACTTTGCCACTTTAATAACGTTTAACGTTATGCCACTTTGCCACTTTAATAACGTTTAACGTTATGCCACTTTACCACTTTGCCACTTTAATGACGTAGTCACGTATAGGCTTACCCTACCACGTACTATCGTCATGCCACTATCACTCTTACTACACCCTTGCCACTTCTAACACGCTCTACCTCTACTTATCTACAATATGCTTCATATCATTTACATAATAAGCAAGTCACATCATAGCATACATACACACTAATAACCACTTGGCAATCACTGTCCTTGGCGATGCGTGCAATATCCGAAGATCGTTCACGCACCAACAAGTATTATATAATAGCTACCTCGTATAACATCTATAGCATACACTTACCACTTAAGGTAAGTGTATTCACACTTCACATCGAGTATGCACACAGCCCCGAAAACATAACAAGGAAATGGGGCTAGAAACTCACCTGAACTCTGCTTCTTCCTTCGATAGTTGTAAATCCCTTCTTTAACTGAGCTCGGCTGACTGTATAAATTACACGTATCAATACTCGCCTGATCTAATCTGGCGGCCTAGTATTAGCTTACTTTTACTTATCGTTTATAATTTATTTTCTAATCGAACTCGACTTTAGGCGAAGTTAAACCTTAGGCGAACTTAGCTTTAGGCGAAGTTAAACCTTAGGCGAACTTAGCTTTAGGCGAAGTTAACCCTTAGGCGAACTTAGCTTTAGGCGAAGTTGTCATCAGGCGAACTTAGCTTTTAGGCGAAGTTGTCATCAGGCGAACTTAGCTTTTTAGGCGAAGTTGTCATCAGACGAACTTAGCTTTTAGGCGAAGTTGTCATCAGGCGAACTTAGCTTTTTAGGCGAAGTTGTCATCAGGCGAACTTAGCTTTTAGGCGAAGTTGTCATCAGGCGAACTTAGCTTTTTAGGCGAAGTTGTCATCAGGCGAACTTAGCTTGCAGGCGAAGTTGTCGGCTGCAGCTACTGTTCGTCCTTAATCATCTTCGTTTCTTAACCAAATAACTCGATTTAGGTATCCACGTAATCGTCTGACCAGCGCCTACAAACCCCAACCATCAAATCGGCCTAACATCGATGTTTAAGGGGTGCGATTTAGGCATATAGGTTACGGGTTCTTTTAGGTTAACAATTAACCTATCAAATGCTAATTAATTCTAGTAATATTTGTTGTTTTAGGTTCGTTTATAACAAACTAACACAGATCTATGATTTCCCAAATCAAACCGAACCTATACGAACGATTTCTAACTATAAACGTACCTTGAACGAGTTGAACTACGAACCCGGTCAAGCCTTGATGTTGTTTTGGTCCGTCACGACGTTCCAGCACCAACAAGCTCGGGTTTTCGCCTTCGGATCTTGGTACGGGTTATAAGATGGTGTTGTGTGTGTTTTGGTGGTGTATGGAATATGTGAGAATGAGGATTAAATGGTGATTAATGGTATTTATATTTAGGGATCATGGGCTTAAGCCCATGGACTCTCCTTCCTTCTTTCATAACCCAAGTCCATAACCCATATCCAATACCCAACACTAGCCCGACCCATACCAACTCCTACTCTATTTATTTATTTCCCGATAACCCGAGTAAACTTTCCCTCTATTATTAAGTAATACAATTAATATTATTTTGGAAATTTCGGGATGTTACAAGTCTTCCCTCCTTAAAGAGGTTTCGTCCCCGAAACCTAACTTATTCCCTATAAAAGGAAAACTTCTTATATTTACACACTTTATTGAATCGCCTTTGCTTTCTGGGTTATCCCTCTTACTCC